>NW_026860707.1:0-10665 GCF_026571515.1 Ruditapes philippinarum | reverse complement strand
AAGATATTTATTGTACTGAAAAATGGTTATTGGATGAATATTAAGACTGTGTTTATAAAATGAGTAATGTTTAAATAAATGTAATATTCCAGAAAAAAAACAGCCAGTACCTTTATCTTCTATCATATACATTGAATGAAACCTTTTTTCGCCTCCTGAAACCGAAATTGATAAGCCTCTGCCAGGCCAGCCTGTACACAAGTGTCCAGTCTCTAGGCTGTTGAAATCCCTTGAAATTTGAAAGGATTGTTTCTAAATATAAAGCTTGACAGATTCATTGCAAAAACATCCGAAGGCAAAGGGCTAATACAGTAACAGTTAAGCCACTTGTAAGTTGTGAATACATATACATAAATCTGAATGCTAATACATATATAGAATGTATACAGGATTTCATAGGAAAATCATATCTTGATATTACCAATTTCAATGTTTAAAATATAAGAAATACACCTAGTAGAGTTGTTGTTATTTTCATTTAGAGACACAATTTATCTGTATATAAATACATGTCTTTGTGGTTTTTTTTAAATATATACACTGGTTTCTTACGTGATTTAAATGTAATGTTGCTTTGAGGGTGGCCTCGAGCAAGTTCGACTGTATCTTCATTCGTAATCAAGGTCGAGACAAGCTACACGTGAACTTTGGTGTCTCATAATATACATGTAATGACGCGTTTTAAAAATTCATTGAGACGTCCGTAAACAAATGGTCATGGTCATAACTTCAAATCACTTGCCCCTTACAGCTGTGGATTCGAATCCCGCCAGTGATTTTGAATTCTTTCATATGAAAAAGCTATCCTGCTAGCTTACGGAACGTCGGTTGTTCTACTTGGACCTGCTTATGTATGAAATAATGTATGTAGGGGCACTTGTGGGCTTCCCCTTCTAGTACAGCTGCCATATGACCTTTACTGTGTTGGTGCGCCCCTTAACCCCAATAAAAATGAAAAAAAAATCAAAAATCATTTTTAAACAATATTAAACAAACTGTAAACGCTGTGACATTATAATGGTTTAAAATTGATCAACAAAAATCACATTTGCGAATTGAGACTTTTAATTCTTCAATTGTAACTTCAAGATCTTACGTTTTAATTTTTATAAATGGAATATAAGTTTTTATGTGGATATAATTCTAGGACAAACCACACGAACACATTTTATTACAAGTTGCACAAAGACACGCTAATTTTCAGGAATAATATTTTAATAAAATTACTATACATTTGTACATTTATACAATAATTGTATATTGGCCTCCTGATATGTCAGGTTTACTCGTGATCGATATTGGCCTCGTGGTATGTCAGAAATACTGGTCTCATGATCGGTCAGATATATTGGCTAAGTGATAATTATATCAGATGTGCTGCCCTCGTGATCGGTCAAATATACTGGCCATGTCATTGCATGGCCACGTTCTTTTGAAACATATTCATAAGTGTCCAGTTAGATCATTATGACCCATTGATCGGTCAGATACATTGGCTTCATAATTGGTCAGATATTCTGTCAAATATATTGGTCTCGTGTCAAGTCAAATACATTGGCCTCATGCACGCCGGGTTGATGATCAAAAACACAGAATGCTACGTGTTCTGTCTTATTTTTGACCGAACGCAGGGTAATGCAAACAAAGTCTTACACAACGATTGAACCAAATGGAATAATTAATCCAACACAAATGATTATAGATATTGTCTTCATGGACCTTGGAATGTTTCACAAGTCTACTTCATCAGATAGAACAGGCGCAGAACTTAAACGTCTTGTCGCGAAGAAATAGCTAGATCGTCTTCGGTTTAGCTCTGTCTCGGTAGGACCGTGTGTACTCGCTGATTCAGTGCTACTTCCGGCGTTATCCTCAGTGTCTGAATTTTCCGAAACGCTGCGCGTGCTTCCGGTAACTGAGAGCTGTGTTGATTGGGCAGAGTCTATTTCACTTTCAGTTGCAGAATTTCCGGAGTAACTACTGTCGTCTGATGAACTTGAATTTTGACTTGTCAGACCTGCTCTCATTGTGTTTGGCAGACTGGCCGAGTGTCTCAGACCTTGATATCCTGAATAATCTCGGGAGCTAGCACTCGACAAACTTGATCGTCTGCAACTGTCAGATAAAAGGTTCGGTCTGTATGTAGAAAGCTGGTCTAAATAACGTATATTTAAATCTCGGCTGGTGCTTTTATAACGATGGTATATTTCCCTTGGCAACGAATAACTGATATTGTATCCGCCGGATACATTCTGCAAATGGTGTGCCTTTTTCATCTTTACCATCACATGAAAGAGTTGCGTTGACCTTACGATGTCCTCTTTTATTCTACTCGCCTCCCTGTCCATTTTTGATATATCTGATTTCATAGATTGTAGTAAGTCTATTAAATGCTCTTGGTTTTTAACTAGCTCGCGAGCTGACTTTGCACGAATTTTCGGCTGTATCATTTCGTCAGAATCATTTTCTCGTCTGCTGGTAGAAGATTGACTTCTGCTGCAATTTAAGTCGTCAACCGGATGAACGCCATTGGTCTCAAAAACTTCATCCTCCATATCAAGCTGTATTATAAATAATCAATGTCTTCAGTTAAATAACAACACATTTTATGCAAGAATAGTGAAATAAAAAAGTGCAACATTCAATAGAAAAAAAGTAAAACATTTCATTGCTTACCACAAGGACATATAAAATATACAGCGACATTGTTTAAGATAATGTTTTAATAACATTTAGAAAAATATTAAAAAAAATGATGAAATAGAATTATATATCTAAGCTATGGACAGAAATTTACTCATAAAAACGCTTCGCAAATTAATCTGCATTGTCAATAAATTATATTCAACATAATAACGATATATTTACCAATTTTCCAAATACCTGCGATTATTATGCAAACTTTAACTAAATAAAGTAGATAGATCTATATGTTTTTAGTTAAAATCCTATTTCTTTATTTCACCGTTGTAATAGAAATGTCACAATATAAAGTGTAAAAGTTGAGTTAAACGTAACATTACGAAGTGCTTAATCGGGATAATCCTAATTAGGATTATACTTTAAAGACCTAAATGGATATATGCTGGTGTGTATTAGATGTCAAAATGAACATTTGAATATATATTGCAATGAGTTTTTAGGTGGAGCGGTGAACTGGTGATTAAGGTGTCTACCTCTCAACACAGGGATCATGGGTTTGAACCCTTAACGGGTCACGACCATGTTTTTTTCATATGACACCAGTACTGATTGGTTCCACGAAGCGGACTCGAAAGTAACTAATATAAATTGCGAGAACTTGTTTCGCTATCGATCTTAAATGAATACATGTATGTGAAATGAATTTTAGCAACGACCAAAAGAAAGGTGAATTCATAAAATGAAGCAATTTAAATTGATGTAAAATTCCCTTTTAGTATTGTTTAGTTAAAAAAGTTACTAAAATGTATAAAAGGTGCTTAAAAAGATAACATTTCAAGTACCTAGCAATCTCTGCAGAGCGGTCCTACGTAGAGCGACCCTTTATAGAACGGCCCTCTGTAAAGCGACCCTCTATAGAGCGGTCGGTCCTCTATAGAGCAGTAACATCTTTCCAAAATAATTCAACATCTATATAGAAAACACACTGGTTAGTCTCCAGACAGGTTCTGCATGGGTTATATATGATATAAAAAAAATAAATGAGTAAGTGGATGTTATTAGTTTGGCGTTTAGCGTTGAATGAATGCTGGCTGTAGAAATGGCTAAACTGTGCCTAGCAAGCTTGCACATCATTACTGTGAATGACCATACTTTATTTTTGGGAGTATAATTCTTAAAGTTATCATAGTCTGATACAAATTAATCTTTATTATACATGTATATAGCACACGACAATAGTGTAAATAATATGAAATAAGGGATAGTTTTAATAAGCTGGTATGGACAACACTATAATAAATGTATTACTTTTAGTCATTTTACAACATTACAATCTTTGTTTTTTATCAAATAAATCGTGCAGAAATAATGACGTTTGTGTCGATTTTCTTAAGACAGAAAATCTGTTCACTTTCGACAAAGCCACTTTGTTAACATACCTCAATCGCCCAATAAGAAACACATTTCAGTAAATTGGCTAACTCCTTCGAGGGTGTTTCTCGATCAATTCCGAATCAATCAACGGAGAAAATCTGCTACAAATCTCACCATGTCACATCCGCCATTTCATAGGAGCAGACGAGATTTACGTTCACGAGAAGCGGATGAGGAAAAAATAACACACATAAAAAAACCCACATAATTTTAGAATGTCGGGAAATATTAATGAGCATTTTCTTGCAGTTGCTTACAGTACACCAGTAGTATATCAGTACTATTATATTATATCATTATTATATCATATTGTATTAAATTCTTATTTTGTTTAATTCCTATTTTATGAAACTATAAAAAAATCACGTACAAAATGCAAATTTTGGACTTGGTTTTGTATAATATAAAAATAACATCTAATTAAAATACGATATAAAATTTACTTGATCCCGTTTCTTCCCTTTCCCCACTAAGGCCAAACAACTTCTGACAAATACAAAAAGTAAGCATTAATAAATCTATTCAAAGTGTCGCTTGAGCAAAAGCTGACGTCTTAAATACATATGTAGGAATATAATGAAATATAATTTTCATTCGTAAAAGCCAAGGTTCATTTACATACATTGTTCAGTTTATAAAGATACTGTTAAACCGCGGATACATTCGAGCGAGGTTCCCACAATTATTAACAAATTCATTTTCAATATTTCTGCCTCATTTGAAACGCTCATTTGAAAATCAACAAACATAGCGAATTTACCGAAATAATTTAGGCGTTCACATCGCTAATTACTGTTGGAAAATGCGTTCGCTTCAAGTCCCGAGCCACCATTTATTTTAGTTGGGTATCCAAGCAATACCATTGCCATTAGAAGAATGTCGTTTGTCTTTATGAAAATGTGATAAATCAGTGGGGCTGAATCAGTTTGGAATCTGTTTGTTATCTCTCTCAAATTGAGTTTGCTAAAGTTCTGAATAAAGTATTTGTGTATTCTAATGAACTTTGTCGAATAGATATTCAAAGTAAAAAGACTTTGTGGGCGAGGCTTTGAAAAGCGCCATCAAGTGGGCGCTAATTCAAAACGCAGACGATAAAGTGGGAAAAGAAAAACAAACAATAACCTGATGTTAGACTCACGCACAAGATTGAAAAAAGAACTTGGAGCATAGAAAGAAAGAAATTCAGTTGTAATTATCAACGTATAATAGACTTCCCCGGCTTTGAACTTGGAACGGTCCATTATGAGTTTAAGAGATTTCAGTATTAAATAAAAAATTTGTAGCTCAACGGCGTTTGTTCAGATGGTGCGATTTTGCAAGATGCTTTATATCTATTATTACTGTGTAGCTTTCACTCAAGTTAAAATAATATTTTGAATGATGTATTTGTATAATGTAGTCCACTAAAATTTGGACAGAAAATGCTTGGTAGCTTAATTGACCTTACTTCAAGTTTTGTCTCTAGAGAACTTGTTTTTAGTAAAATTTACGAAACAAAAATTATACTTTTAAAAAATCGCCCAGTTAAAGTTAAGAAATACCTCAAATAAGAAAGGGAAACATGGTTCCACTTTTGGCACCGTATATCTGATCGTAACATTTTAAGTCATTCGACAGCAACAGTTCAAAAGGAAAGACAAAGTATACATTGCATTGACACTTCATAAGTGTACCAGTGAAATGTACACCCGATCCCTATCCTCGGGACAATGCAGAGGAAAGTTGGGATGTGGTGGTGGGGGGTAAATCTTCTGCCCAAAATAACGTGGGTAATATTTCCGAATAGCAGTGAAAGGACATACAGCCCTATCCCCGGACGGAAATGTGAAAGTTTACATATGCGTTAGTCCGTAAAATAAATTACAATTGACCTGCTTTAAATGTAATATATCAAGAATACCTCAAGAATCTTTTACTGTTATTTAAGCTTTCCATGCTTGATAAGCGTAATTGCCTTGCCCTACTTATTATGAAGTGTTAACCTTCACCATTTAGTGGTTGATAATATGCAGTGTTGCGTAACTGCCCAAAGTTTATAATTGCCTGACTGTACTGTCATCATACTGTCGTCACTGGTGGTGGTACAAGTTTACGCAGAAAATAACCTTATTTTTTATGGAAGATTCCACTACGTCAACTTGTAATAAAATGTGTTCGTGTGGTTTGTCCTAGAATTATATCCACATAAAAACTTATATATATATAACTTAAATCTTTAACTAAGTAAAGGGCAAGAACTTTACAAATACTGAATAAATCCACAAGCAAACCCCAAGGTGCATAAGTTCACATGCTGACCAACATTCTTGTAAACTTTCAGGCCTACAAGTCAAACACTTTTTGAGCTATGCATAAACAAGTTGAAAATTGCAAATTTATACTACTGTAAGTCAAGGGCAATATCTCTAACAAAACTGAAAAAAAAATCCACATGCAAAGTCCCATGGCTTCACAGTGATGTTGATCATTATTCCTGTAATTCAGTGATGTTGATCATTATTCCTGTAAAGTTGGTTGATTCTAACTCAAGCACTCAAGGAACAAATAAAAGCATAATGAAACGGTTTTTACTAAGTTAAGGGAAATAACTCTACAAATACTGGATAAATCCACAAGCGAAACCCAAGGTGCACAACTACATATGCTGAGCAACCTTCCCGTAAGGTTTAATGACTCTATGTCAAATCCTTTTTGAGTTACATGCGACACAAGTTAAAAATTGCAAAAATTTTCTAAGTCAAGGGCAATAACTCTAAAATACTAAATAAATCCAGACAAAAATACCCAGGTGCACAACAACACATGCTGATCAACATTCCTGTAAAGTTTCATGACTCTAGGTCAAATTCTTTTTTGAGTTACATGCGACACAAGTTGAAAATTGCAAAATTTTACCAAGTCAAGGGCAATAACTCTAAAAATACTATATAGATCCACACAAAAATACCCAGGTGCACAACTACACATGCTGATCAACATTCCTGTAAAGTTTCATGACTCTAGGTCAAATTCTTTTTTGAGTTACATGCGACACAAGTTGAAATTTGCAAATTTTTACTAAGTCAAGGGCATTAACTCTAAAAATACTATATAGATCCACACAAAAATACCCAGGTGCACAACTACACATGCTGATCAACATTCCTGAAAAGTTTCATGACTCTAGGTCAAATACTTTTTGAGTTACGTGCGACACAAAAGGGAACTGACGGACGGAAGGATGGACGGACGGACAAGGGTAAATCTAAATGCCCGTCACTAAAGTGGGGGCACAAAAAGCAATGTTTTAACCCTTTATGTCATAAAGACGTATTTTGTTGACTCCCCCCCCCTATTTTTGAGGCCAAATGCCCTATTTAGGTCCCAAACAGTTTTTCATTTGAGAAATGTTGATAAAAAAGTGATTACTTTATCCCCTTCTGTTTCGGGGATTTGAAAGGGGGGCTGCCCCCCTCATCGCCAAGAATATTTGGACATGTGACAGGCTAAAAATGGCCTAATTGTAAGGTAATGTGTAATAAACGCTGTAAAGCTTTTGGCTATATCCTGGATTAGACCCCGTCTAAACCAGGAGTATATATTAGGATCATTCTGTTTTCATTAGTATATTATATACAAGTTTTACTACTGAAAACTACATCGGGGGTCAAATCAAGGAGATTACCAAGCTTTTTACTCTATCTCAATACATTGAGAAGTTGTAGCACTTTGAAATAAGTTTTGATGGACCCCCCCACCCCCGTTGCCATGGTAACACGATAAAAGTCAAACACACATAAAGGAAAAAAAAATGCATTTGTGGGGCATAGTGGGCCTTTAAAGAAATTGGCTTGGTAATTCATTTGTAATTGGTGCAGTGCAAAATTTGGTGTGATAATACCTAGTTCACTTGAACCTGGTAAAAAATATTTCTTTTGATAAATAAATAAATGTAGTTTAAAATATTTCACAATAATTCGATAGCCACTGTAATACCTAGTGGTAGCCATGTCATTTTATTGTCTCTATAGGACATCAAATATGGCCGAAATTGCATTACACAAAGTAGGTGGAGTGATGAAATTATTAATAATATTACACTGTCTGTTTAAACTATTAGTCTATTTCCTCCAGAAAGAAACGTCTTACCTGAAGAGCGCTAATATGTAAACAGAGTGTTGAGGTGTTGCGCATGGTAGTTTCATTATCTTGCACGCACTCCCAATGTAGAAGGCTATTGATTGAATTTAAACAGAGTAGAATTCGGTTCGGAGTCAATATCATTTCATCCAGATAAATGCAAAATAAATCTTAAGAATCTCTAAAATGAGAGACTCTTAATTATAACATTGCAATGAAATTAGTCCAACTACTTTTGTATTATTTTTTTAAATAATTTCATTGAACAAAAGGCATATGCTTGTGAGTCATATATTGTACTTCACGTCTAAAGATATGGTGCTACTTTGTGTATGGGCAATATGTCCCCTTCTAGAAAAGAACAAATATATCTCTGAATGTAGTTTTGGCATGTCAATATATTTTGACTACAATAAATGAAATCAGCCAGGGTCAAAATAATAGGCGTTACCTTCTCTTCAGATCTACATCAACCATATCACCGCAAAAGTAACACACTTCCTTCGCTTCAAACTGACAATAAACAGGCAAAAACTGAGCCTTTAAACACCTATATGTCTTTCCCAAACTGGAATACTGTATCTACTGCACACATGTAGTACATGTGTAATTCTTCCAAGGATCAGTATTCCAGTTTGGTACACGTATTCCAGTTTGGGAATACTAAAACAGTATTTCAGTTTGGGGTTACTATTGTTAGTTGCTACGTTGTTTTAACGATTTCTAGCTAAAAAACAGTCGGGCATTCTTCATGTTTTGGAAATAATGAGATTTCCCTTCAGTGTTTCTCAGTAAGCACGACCAGGAAGATTTAGGCTCCTCAGCACAATAGCGTATTCAGCATATATTCCTCAACTTCCCACTGCTCACTGTAACGTTTAAAACCAAAGGGCTGCAAGCTCTTAGGTATTTTCTGATATCGTACTGTATATCTGTATGTATTTTCCTGTTATAAGTTTATTTTTATATACATGTACTACATGTATAATTCACCTTGCAGGGCACCGAGGTTTGGATTTTTACTATAACAGTTTAAGTTTGATACATACGGAATTTTGCATGACTAGAGTTGCATCAAAAATCATTTATACTCATTTTTTATGACAGCTACACTTTATCCTTTGCTCCTTGCATATCGTGGCTACTTCCTTAAAAGGACACTTAAAAAAGTTGCTTCGACTCGGTTTTGAAACCCAGGCCTCTCACACCCTAAACGAGCGGTTACCATTGCACCAAGGAGAATTATGATGGTCATAGTCTGAATAAAATCAAATAATTTCTAATTTTAGAATATCCATGCAGGGTTTTTGTAATCCTTATTAATTTCGAGGTATTTTGCTCACGGTATAACCTGCTGTTTAACATTGATGTAAATAATTTAGCGAAAATCTTCTCGCCAAAACAGTCCCACATGTATATATTCCACTACTCGACAGTCAGATTTATTTGTGTAATACGCTCAGAGGTATTCGGTAATCGACATCGCTAAAAATAGCATTTTCATTGATGAAAATCATATTTATCCGCGTGCATTTATTGCCAACGCTACTTTTAAACTTTTAATGCGTTGTAATTTGTTTGATACTTGTAACAAAAAAATATTTCTTTCTTTTACATCGCTAGTTTTAAGGTGTTTTGAGAACTACTTGTTGTTAGGTTTGTCGTGAAGCTTCTGTGTCAGAGATTGAATGATAGCATTGTATTTCCTGATCTGAGATCAGAAAATACAAAAACCTCATCTTATTCTATAAAATCAGAGAGAACAAGCAATTGCAGTGAAAATAACCGCGTAACCCGAATTAGAAACTCGGAAATCCAGTGTTGGATTGTACCTTTGTATGTCGATTAGCTTGGACGTTCACCTTCAATATCTTAAACATTTTGAATAGGCAGTAGGTTTATAATGAGAATGCCGTCTTGAATTCAAAGCATACTTATATGAAAGTAATGTTACCTGCAATTTGGTGATAAACCAATTTAATTACATTACATTTAAATGAACGAAATGATTGGTACACACTAGTTTCGTGATTTCCGTGCAAAATTCAAACTTCATTACAAAATCACCAGCCTATACGTATTATTTATGGCCAACACGAGACAACCAGTACTCAAGAACTGTATGCTTTGGCTTTTTACAGATATTGTTTTTATTTTATGACATTTTTTGGTTAAAGTACTAATATAGGAGTACAACTAGAATAACGGAACGAATCTTGTTATGCAGTTTTCTTTGGAGAGCTTCAGAAAATACGAGACAGGACCGCATGACCAGTTGTTCTACATTGTTTTTCGTACTAATTGGTGTGTTTGGGTTTTCTGTTGTTTTTTTTATACAAATCGTATTTGTTTATATAAGTTCTTTTAAAAATAGAGCTTGCAGTTTAGGACTGCCGCTCCGGTGTATATAACAGTCAAAACAATGAAGTATATCAATCAACAATGAATTCAAACCTTGTAAGATGAGCA
>NW_026860706.1:0-7080 GCF_026571515.1 Ruditapes philippinarum | reverse complement strand
GCGTATTTAAAATGATTGCGCTTGGTTCAAGGCACTAATTATTGTTATTTATATATAAATATACACAGACAAATTGAAATGATTTATTGCAGATAGAGTTAGGAAATGGCTACTGGGAGAAGTGTTGTGGTAGGAGGAGTACATATCGTTAAGGGTAAATCTGGTCGGACAGGGTTTGTCGGAGCCCCTGCAGAAGGGCCTGCCGACCTCGAAAAGAAAAGGGCTAGTTACATACGCATGCATTTACTGATAGTAAGAGAGGTAACGAACTTGTTAAAGGCACGATTTGACCTGGCTGTACCGCCACACCAACTTCATGCAACGTTACAAAGTTTTATCAATACCTTAAGTTATGCAAAGAATAATAATCTTCTTAATGCAACGCAGTGGAACCTTATGTTTCCGCAATGTCACCAACCGACTTCAGACAACTTCGATGCTTCTCTACTAGCTTATCTACTGAGAATCATCTGTGGACTTAATTCAAAGTCGAAATGGTGGGATGAAACTGACAACAGCAAGATTCCTGATAATGTAGTTACTGAAGAAGCTGACATTGCTCGATTGAGAAACTTAAAGAATGATGTAATTCTATTACTATTTCTTGATATAATTTTTAAGTAATTTCTTACTGTTTAAAAATCATTGTATTTAAATCAATATGTCAAAATGTCCTTATCTTAACTAGATCGGAGCAAATGTTTCGCTAATTCACCGGCATAGTATTGTTTGTTATATCATAAAATAAATGCTTCTCTGTGCACTTACGTTAATTTTTAAAAACAATTTAATAGATGCAGCACAAAGAAGTAGCTTCATTAGAGCCGGCAGAATTTCAAGACATGTGGGACCTTGCAGAAAAGGTATTAATGTCTATAGCATTGCCTCTTGTTGTTTTGTTTGTTTTTTTTGCCAGCGGATGAATATTTTATATTTCCTCATATAATGGCTTAAAATGGAGAAAAGCACAATCCCTAAAGAAAGCCTAAGACGACAGAATTGAAAATGTTGCAGGCTCAGTTTGATTGAGTCTGTTCATGGACGGTACTTGAAAGTGCAACTTACCGTCCAAGCCCCATAGCACTGGCTTAAGCAGAATTCAACATTCAAATACGAAAATGTTGAAATTTTGAATTTAGAAACATCCATAAATGTGTTCATATGTCGGTTTTCTTTGAACCTTCAATGTGACTAAGCCTAATATATTGAAGATGGAAAAGTGATCAGCCTGTTCTTTAAATGTCTAGAATTAACACAAAAAGATATCTTTACATTCAGAGCTTTCCATTAAACTTCACAAGAACATATCTAAAAGAAAGTACGTGTCGAAATTCATGTTTTCAAATTGTTTTTTATTGTATACATTAACAATCAATCTGGCATGCCAAATTACTTGTCGAACAGTCCAACACATATTTATTAAAAGAACACGACATGCTTTGCAACATAAATTAATTGCCAAGATTCTGGTATTCTCATTGTAGATAAAACTGATAAAAAGCGATATAATATCATAACAAATCTACATCACTGATGACTGCATTTCTGTTTTACTGTTAACTTAACTACTGAAAGAGCTTGAATAAATTAATAAAAGCGATAAAGATTAAAACAGTAGGTTTTTTGTACCGCATATCTTTTATCTTTTTTATCCAAAACAGATTTGGAAATTTATACACGGTTTTTATCAAAAGCTGAAGAGGTATATGTGATAATATATGTATTATGCCGTCTTGCGTTTAACTTTATTATACCAACTTTTTATTAAAAGTAATAAAATTCATCGCTGTCATTCTCATGCTAATTTTTAAAGTACCTCATGACATTATATTAATAGACGCGCTTTTCAAAAAAGATATACTTTGTATGGATATTACTTGCATTTAGCATCGATGATTGTCGTTTTGAAAAAGAAATCGTTATTAACAAAATTTCAAACAATATTTATAAACAAATGACTAAGGTCTAAAAATGAGCACTCGACACGACGTCTTACGGTAGCGTTGTAACCTCTAATCAAGAGAGTCTCTCATTTTCCGCTGTTTATTGTTTTTATTGTGACAGTTTAATGGCGAACCCTTTTTTTTTTCTTTATATTTAGGTAATGTCTCGACTTGCGGCAAAATTACAAATACAAGATCAAAAGCAGAACATTGATGATTTGAAAACCAGACAATTTGATTTAGTAACAGATGAAATGGAAAGTATAAGAGGTAAGATAAATGCTTCAAATGTAAAAAGTGAAGTGTTTCAACCTGTAGTACTGTGTATAATTGGCTGCATACATTATAATTTTATTAGATTTTTTATTGAAGTGTTTCTGTCATCGGATCTGATAAGTAAGTTTTATTATCTGAGCAGTACTCTCATGAGTAGGAAATGGCTCATGATTTGTTCTTAAGTTTAGGAATCTGACATTTACTTTTATTATTAGTATTATTAAACTGTTTACAGGAAATACCGAACATTTTCTACAAATCTATCAAGACGATCTTCAATATGTAGAAACTACTGCCTACCAGAAAGCAATGTCAATTTTAAGAGATAAACACATGGTAATACTAATTGGTCATCCAGGGGAAGGTAAAACTACTATGGCTGCAAGACTTGCCTTAAATGTAAGTCACTCCCCACGTAACTGCCTTAAACTTGTAGCGCCATCTGATTGGAGAAAAATCGATTTGTCATTAAAACTTTTTGATACAATAATCATAGATGACATATTTGGTGCTGGTGCTTTAGATCAGAAGTTGGTCGGTGATTGGCGATATTATCTGAATGAAATAGAGAGAGCAGCAAAGAAAAAAGCTGTCCGGGTGATAATAACGTCCAGGCATAACATATATGAGGAATCTAAAAAAGAACTTGGTGCCTTGCCAATGTTCAAGAAAGCTCTTCTGCTTACAACTTCTGAGCTTACATCCGACGAGAAAACAAAAATTCTAAAAATGCAGTTGGCAAGAAATGACAAATATCTGGAAGACAAAACAATACACGAATGCGTTAAAGCTACGGAATGGCCGACAGATGAAGTAAACGATTTTCTGTTCGGATTTCCAGAAAGTGCATCTATGTTTGTAAGAAACAACGCCATACTCGACAAAGGTGTATCATTTTTTAAGAAACCAGCTCAATTCATAAGGAACTATTTAGAAATTTTGTATAAAGGCAATGAACAAAAAAAGTTTTTGGCACTTGTAGCTGTGTGGGCCAGTGATAATAAAAAGTTATCACGAGCAAAACTAAGGAATGGGAAAAATGCATACGGACATGTCAAGAGGATAGCTGAAATATTCAACCATGATTTTAACAGAGGCTTTCTTGACGAAATTCTTGTGTCATTAGATTCTCATGTTGGAGGATATCTTGTTTTCATAGAGGCTACTGGAGAGTATGCTTTTAGTCATAATGTCATCGCAGATATGGTTGGTTTGGTCTTTGGTAAACAGAAACCAGACGAAGCTGTAGAAATATGTCCACGAGACTTTCTTATGGAGTTTGTTTCAATCGAGGAAGACAAACAAGATGATTCTAAAGTAGCCTTAATGGATAGACAAACCGACTGTCTAATAGTAAAATGTGTTAAAATGCTTTTCCGGGACAACTGTAACCAAGATCCTAAGGAAACCAAACTAGATGAGTTTCAAAAACTTTCCAGGACCGGACAGAATAATAATTTCATTTACATTATCCGCATGATTGATTTTGGTATCATTAAACACAAAGCTTTTAGCTCTGAGAGATTTGTGAAAGCGTTCATCGACTATATCATTGAAGAAAATCTCGTACAAAAGTGTTTCTCTTTACCCGTCATGATAATGATGGGACATTTCCTTGACTATGGGATATCTATGAAGCTACTTGATATGTGTCTGATGGGATATGCCTGGTATACTGGAGCAACGACATTTGCAAAGGAAGTTATGATACGGCGGGTACTCGGAGAAGAAAATGTCGATTTGTCTGTACCCTTATTGTTGGCCGTTCACTCAAGACAAAAAGATTCAGTTGAATTCCTCCTTCGCCATGGAGCTAAAGTAACTGGCGATGCGATATATATCGCCTCACATAAGAGCATAGAGCTTCTTAAGATATTACTTCAAAATCCAGGAACAAACGTCAATGACAGAGGACATGCAGTCAATGGTAATTTTCCTTTAATTGTAGCAGCAGGAAAGGGTCTAACTGAAGCTGTGAAATGCATGCTTAACTCAGGTGCTGATGCCGGAGTACAGAACACAGCACACATGACGGCATTACATAAAGCAATAGTATACAAACATAAAGATGTGATCAAGCTATTGATAGATGCCGGGGCACCACTTGATAAAAAAGGGGGTAAATTAAACAGAACCCCATTGCATTTAGCAGTTGATTTGAATGAAATGGAACTTGTGGAGGTTCTCCTTGAAAAAGGTGCTTCTTTGATGGTCAAAGACCATAGAGGACAAATCCCAATACATATTGCTGCTATAAGAGGAAGAACTGATATTCTACAAGCACTTTACTTAGCGGATCCAAGCCAAGACAAACTATTAATTTCCTACTATGGTACAGAGTCTTTTATCAGAGGACATTCATTATTTCATATTGCCGTTTGGAAAAAGAATGAAGAGCTTCTAGATGCTTTGATAGGACTAAACGCTGATCCAAATGTAACAGATTTCTATGATCAGACGCCTTTGTACTTTGCAATTATGAGAACAGAGGAAAGCTTCGTGAACAAATTATTAAACTATGGGCGAACCGATAAGAGAAAACCACAAAAGCAAGGTTTCACTCCTCTACATGCCGCTATTCACATTGGTTTATATGACATTGCAAAACGTTTGGCTTTAGATGCTAATGTAAACGCAGAAGACGAAAACGGAAAAACGGCACTTCATGTAGCATGTGAAAAGGCAAATGTTGGGTTAATACAGACTCTTCTTGCAAAAGGAGCAAATCCAAGAGTTGTCACGAAGAGAGGCGAAACTGTCTATCATATCTTGAAAAGAAGTGAGAAGAAATTGTCTATAAGAGGATGTAACGATGCACAACGTGCTGAGCAAGTCATTCGTGAATTTGACCCGGAATTCGTTGAAATATTGCCGACAAGAAGAAATAAATTCGGCTCAGAAATCAGACCCAAAGGAAGAAAAAAACAGAAACACAACACAATGCATTCATATGAAAGTAATGATTACTTAGCAGCGTGTGCTTCCATAGAAGATATGTATGACAATCCAAAAGCAATCAAAAAAGGGAAAAAGAAAAAAGTGAAAAAAGATATGTTTGACGATTATGGCGACTACTTTTAAAGGAACGAAATTGAAAATCATTGAAAGAAGCCGTGTCTTTTGTTTAATCGTATGTGCTGAGATAATGAATCAAATGTACAAATAACTACAAATGTTAGACGTAATGTTTGCTGATAAAATTACATGATTATGTTCTGGCAATAACATGTGTCTTAATATTTACTTGTTTATTAATATTCTATATATAAAGCTATAATTGTATATTTAAGTTTGATGCTAGAATTAAAACATGTCATAACGTGATATGAAAATGTACCATAACTTTTATTAAATACTATGTGTATTCTTAATAAAACAGACAATATTAATTCTTAATTCACATAGACATGAATATAATAAAAATAAGTTGATTCCTATGTTTGAATTTTAAGGTAAGATGTTTGATAGTTTTTGATTGTAATCCGTTTCTGCTAACGAATTTTGAATAAAATCAAAGAAACCAATATCGTTTACTAGTGTTAAAAATAATGTAGCATTTCATTCTTCTTACCATACAATTATTGAAAGTGTTTGTGTACAGGTCAAGTCTCAGAAAATCATTTTCCTTGCAAAATTAAAAATGAAAAACTCAAAATGTTTATGTTTTAAGATATTTTCCTTTTAAAATGTTTATCATGTTAAAACAAACACGTGTATGTCTTCAAAAATAAAGACATGCTTTCATTTAACATGTATATACGAATAATTTATTGAAGAATATAGTGAGTAAAGATCCCTGTCATATATGTCTATCCCATAGACGTATGTCGTAAGCGGTGTAATATGGTTTAAAAATACAATATATTGATTTCCTTTCATTATGTCTAATATAATGGTACGCTTTTTATTTTAATTTTTAAACAAAAGAATTAAGGTATAAGTGTATATATGAATTTCTTATTTGTTTATAATTGACTATTAGAGCATGTAATCAGCGATTGTATGTAGTATCATAATACATTCATATACATATATGTTAAAATCAGAGAAAACAATACAGTTTGGTTTAATTAATACCATACAACGTTACATTTCTTCAGTAATTGATAATTTAATTGACAATCAATTTAGTTACCAAAGTTATTAAGAAATGGGATGTTCAGCAAGTTTAGTTCTTCCTTCGGGGGATCAACCATATGAACATGTTGGTTTTCTTCAGTCATCAATGAAGAGCTTGGATAAGTACTTTTACCTTCTTCATAATAATATACGGACAGAGAATACGGATGAAATTGTACATTTAAGGGAAGGTGTTGAAAAGTGTATGCAGTCTCTGATCAAACTTGTAAGCTTAAAAGACACAAGGTTGAGTGTGGATAATAATCAGCTGTTGAAAGTTGGTAGCATTTATGAAGGCACTAAAGTGGGTAAATCAGATCAGTTTGATTACATTGTCGTGCTGAGTGAGTTGGAAAGAAATGAGGTTATTATAGAAGATTTAAACCATCCTGTAAATGGAACCGACGTTAAAGTATGTATTCCACGGAATGAATATCTTGGCGATAAGCGGAAAGAATACAAAGAATTTGAAGACATGTGGGCAGATATCACTGCCAATTTCTACTTAATGGGAATGAAAACAAAAAAGAACAATAAACTAGGATTACTCGATATTTTTGAAAAATGCATCAGAAAAGTTTCTATGTTCATTCCGCCTTTTAAAACTAAGCTCGGGACTCTTGAAATAGATAATACAAAACGTGTCTGTAAGGAAGGATCGTCGGTACGAATTACTTTTAAGTGGACCAAATGGTGGTTTGAAATTGAAGAATTAAGGCGAGTTGACAAAACATCGACTGAA
>NW_026860705.1:0-24064 GCF_026571515.1 Ruditapes philippinarum | reverse complement strand
ATTAAAATGGCCCATTGTTAAAGGGTATCAAGCATATTTTGTAATTATATAAATTAGCTGACAGAATAGGTTCTTGTCAGACAATATATTTTGCCAACAAACTTGACAATATACTAGTGTTATAAGCCTACCATTAGTGTTAAGAGGATGTAAATGAGTATCTTAAAACCTGATAGTACCAGAGCCACTAGGGGTGACCTTGAGTCAAAATTAAGGTACCTAAAAAAACTGTATCAGAGGTTATAAAACTTTTAAAACATTAGAAAATGGGTATAATGAAAATTGTAAAAAATGGTGTAAAGTGGAGATTTAAAAAGATACATAAAAAAAAAAAATACAGTAAAGAAATGGGTTGATTTTGTTGGAAGCTGGCATGGTCTAGCAGCCTGGAAGTATTGTTGGGGGAGTTTAAAATAATTGTACCTCTACTCACTACACTCCTGGTAGAAATATGTGTTTGCCACAAGAAGAAACGGGACAGCAGCTACATGTGGCCTTACTCTATATTACTGTACATTATACATCATCTCCTTCTTCATACTACATGACTTCTCACATAATTATTCATTTCATACATACATATGTAAATTGTGTATTTTCCCGAATTGTATTTCCCTTAATTTGTTTTCACATTTTATTTGCTACTTAAAAGATGGAACTAGCTATAAGATTACGTTGTTTGACAATGCATGTGAAAATTGCACGAAATCCCCCCTAACTACGGTAATTTCATTTAGGTTAACTGTTAGATTTTTTTGGCAGTTTTGTAGGTCAGATCACAAAACTTAAATCAATCTAGTTATCAGTTCCTAATATATCCATCTTGTATTATATTAGGGCACTAACAGTAAAGGGAAGACTATACTAGCTTGAAGTACGCTTTTTGTTTAACAGTTACGTCAGTGATAGTAAATCTAATGTTTGTCGTTCTCCACTCATTATTTTATTTTATTTTTATGCCCCCATTTCGAAGAAAAGGGGGTATATTGCTTTGCACTTGTCGGTCCGTCGGTCCGTCGGTCCGTAGACCAAATGGTTTCCGAGTGATAACTAAAGAACCCTTAGGCCTAGGAACTTCAAACTTGGTATGGTGATTGGTCATGACAAGTAGATGACCCCTATTGATTTTGGGGTCAATGGGTCAAAGGTCAAGGTCACATTGACCTTGTAAGCAAAAAAGGTTTCCGATCAATAACTAAAGAACCTTAAGGCCTAGGAACTTCAAACTTGGTATGGTGATTGGTCGTGATCAGTAGATGACCCCTATTGATTTTGGGGTCAAGGGGTCAAAGGTCAAGGTCACATTGACCTCTTGGGTAAAAACGGTTTCCGATCAATAACGAAAGAACCCTTAGGCCTAGGAACTTCAAACTTGGTGTGGTGATTGGTTATGACCAGCAGATGACCCCTATTGATTTTGGGTTAAGGGGTCAAAAGGTCAAGGTCACATTGACCTTGTAGGTAAAAAACGGTTTCCGATCAATAACGAATGAACCCTTAGGCCTAGGGATTTCAAACTTGATATGGTGATTGGTCATGATCAGTAGATGACCCCTATTGATTTTGGGGTCAAGGGGTCAAAGGTCAAGGTCACATTGACCTCTTAGGTAAAAACAGTTTCCGATCAATAACTATAGAACCCCTTAGGCCTAGGAACTTCAAACTTGGTATGGTGATTGGTCATGACCAGCAGATGACCCCTATTGATTTTGGGGTTAAGGGGTCAAAGGGCAAGGTCACATTGACCTTGTAGGTAAAATGCTTTCCGATCAATAACTTAAGAACCCTTAGGCTTAGGAACTTCAAAACTTGGTATGGTGATTGGTCATGACCAGCAGATGACCTATTGTTTTTGGGTCAAGGGTCAAAGGTCAAGGTAACATTGACCTTGTAGGTAAAACGGTTTCCGATCAATTAACTAAAAACGCTTAGGCCTAGGAACTTCAAACTTTGTATGATGATTGGTGGTGACCAGCAGATTATCCCTATTGAGTTTTGGGTCAAGGGGTCAAAGGTCAAAGTCACATTGACCTTGTAAGTAAAAACGGTTTCTGGTCGAGTGGTTAGAGTCGATGACTTCTAATCCAGTTACCTCTCTGGCGTGGGTTCGATCCCCGGGAGATGCTTTGGTAGTTTAGCGCGGAGGAAGGTAGTCAAGTACTGGTGTAACTCTCCAGGAACGATGGTTAGGAAACTACCCGCCTATATGACTGAAATACTGTTGGAAAAAGGCGTAAAATGACAGAAACAAACAAACAAACAAACAATGATCAATAACTTAAGAACGCTTAGGCTTGGGAACTTCAAACTTGGTATGGTGATTTTTCATGACCAGCAGATTACCCCTATTGATTTTGGGATCAAGGGGTCAAAGGTCAAGGTCACATTGACCTTGTAAGTAAAAACGGTTTCTGATCAATAACTACAGAACGCTTCGGCCTAGGAACTTCAAACTTGGCATAGTGATTGGTCATGACCAGCAGATGACCCCTATTGATTTTGGGGTCAAAGGTCAAGGTCACATTGACCTTGTATGTTAAAACGGTTTCGGATCAATAATAAAAGAACCCTTAGGCCTAGGAACTTCAAACTTGGCATGGTGATTAGTCATGACCAGCAAATGACCCCTATTGATTTTGGGGTCAAAGGTCAAGGTCACATTGACCTTGTAGGTAAAAACGGTTTCTGATTAATTAACTAAAAACGCTTAGGCCTAGGAACTTCAAACTTTGTATGATGATTGGTCTTGACCAGCAGATGACCCCTATTGAGTTTTGGGTCAAGGGGTCAAAGGTCAAGGTCATGACCAGTAGATACTTGATAACCCTTATTAATTGTTTGATCACTGGGTCAGAAGTCATGCATAATTACCTTATCACATGAATAATTGGCTGCTGATGGGGGCATACATGTTTTACAAACATATCTTGTTTACAAAAATTTAGTCGTAACTTCTTCAAAAGTTTTGAAGTTACTTTGGTTTTTACAAAAAGTTAGAAGTAACTTCTTCAAAAGTTTTGAAGTTATTTTAGAAAAACAAGTGGTTATTTGCTATGTGCAGCATATGCTAAACTTAAGTAAGCAAAGCACAGCATGTTGTCTCCAATCATACCGGTGTCTGTTTGAAGTACAGCATAGGAAAAAAAAATGTGATGAGTATTTCATTTTGTAAGGGACGCATTTTTGTAACATGAAGTTAGTGAGAAGTGATCATGTGCTATGATGTATGGAGATATGTAATGTCAGTAATTCTCATGTTTACCAATGTATTACAGTGGTGGTAGAGGAGGTTTCACCAAATTTGGGGGTGGTAAGTGAATGTCATGTACCCAATGTGGGCTTGACTTTGTTAATAACAAATCTTTTCCTGTTCTTTTTATGTAGTAAAATGGTCAAATTTGTTGTCTTAATTGGTAGTGGTTTTGATTGGTGTTTTAAAGAAGAAAGTAGAAAAAGAAGTTATTAAAATTTTATCTTGTATAATAATGGGAGAAGTAAAGAAATGGTCCTGAAAAATGAATGGTGTTACCTGGGATATGTAAATCAAAAGTTGATATTTAAGAATTCAGTATAAAAATGCTTGGGTTAATTGAAGAGATAGAAATATCTGAGCATTACCTTGGGAATCTCGAGGTATAATATGAAACTATCACACAACATGGTTAATATAGATCAGTATAATAAAAAAATATTAAGTGGAATATGGTTAAGGAAAAACTAGAGAAGATGGTTGCAGATATAAGTGGAAATGAGGAACAGCTTTGTAATCTACATGTCAAGGCATGGTGGATGTATGTCAGCGTGACTCAAAACCACAATTGATCAATGAAACTTACCTAAAGAGCTGCATCAGATTGTGATGATATGATGACCAGGTAGTCAGTCGTCCTAGATATGAATGAGGTCAAGAAACAAGCTAGTTATCAATGGAAGATGAAAGTGTAACATTATTACCGTTGAGTGTGTCTCCAACCAATCATGAACCTGACAAAGCTGCTCTGTTCACATTAATGAATGAAGACAGAATGATGCACTTACAGGGACAAAGCAACCGAGGATATGCTTCAGTCAGAAATAAAATGGTCATATTTTTATAAAAATAAAAAAAATGAAGAATATTACTAAATGTTGAAATTGTTCAGTTTGAACAGGGTAATGCATCTAGATATTAACTGAAAGATTGTCAATGTAATGGAGTAATTTTGAAAGTGTGAAATTGAGGATGAAAAGTATGATATATAAGATGTAAAAATATAAGTTATTATAAAGGCAACTAAAGATTAATGGAAGTGATACAGTAAATCTTATGATATGTCAGTAAATAAATGTTGAAGTGTTGGTAAACAACATGTATGTAGCTATTGTATAAGGATGGTGTATACTTGTGTGTAGAGATAATCATTTTAATGAGTTGAAAATGATTGAAAATTGATACAAGAAGATAGTCAACATACATTGATACAGAAGTACTTATTAGAAATATAGGTGTAATTGCAAAAAAAATGTATTGTGAAGAGGTTAGAAAATAATCAGGTGGATATAATAGTACATGTGTATTACAAGGTGTAAAATTGTCAGTATGAGAATATTTGCTGGAATAATAGAACAGAAATACATGGTAAAAATAATGCTGGTTTGTTTGACTAGAAATGAAGATACTGATAATAATCTGAAAACATATTGTAGATATATAATATCAACAAGTATGAAATTAAACATATAGAAGACAGCAATGAAAAAAGTAAGCTGTACCCTGGACATTGAGAGTGAATGTTTCACAGCCTAGTTAAAAGAACTGGCATGTGGGTTAAAGGGTATATGGGTGTATTTAAGGTTGGTCCTATTTAAAAGAGAGTAAGCTAAGATGTGCAAACACTGAAAATGTTCATAAAAAAAGTTCTTATTTTAATATTTGACTATATTAGGGAAAAGCATGCATTGGTTGGGAGGTTATATATTTCTTACAAGTAATAAGTAAATGGTTGAATTTTATAAACTTGTCAGACTTCAAGTTGTCAGTATTTTGCAAATGCAAATCATTTGAAAGACCATCCCTAAAGATACTAAACAAAAAGTTAAAATATATTTAAATTTATCTAAAAGAATTTGTTCTGACTTGAAATCTGACAAGTGATGTTTTATAAATATAATCTGGAAATCCTCGTTAACTTTAGTATATGGAGGAGGAGGTGGCTGGGGTGGTGATCGCGAGCTACAGGAAACCCCAGACACAGTTTTCATCACAGGTCTTAGTGAAAGCATTGTTGAAGAGGATCTGCTTGCACATTTTGGCAGTATAGGAGTAATCAAGGTAATTCATAAATAACATTCATTGGAAGCTGTTATCACTGTCAAATTTCTATTGTTATTTGTTTAACTGTCTAATTTCAACATGTTTTTTGGTCATCTTAACAATAAGACAAGTAACTGGTTTTCCTTGAAAAAAGCAGTAATAACCAGTTTATCAGCAGGCTATGGAGTTTTTCTTTTCTTACCTACATAAATGTTAAATTGTGGATGGGAGGCAAATAAAAACTAAAAGAAATCTCCATATGAAAATCCAAAAGAGCTAGAGCTTAAAAATTTGGCATGAAACATCTTCTAGTGGATGTCTACCAAGTTTGTTCAAATTAAAGCTGTTGGGTCAAAATTGGCCCCGCCCCAGGGGATCATTGATTTTCCTTCTATATACAATTATATAGTAAAGTCTTAAAAAATCTTCTCATGAAAATCCAAAAGAGCTAGAGCTTAGATATTTGGCATGAAACATCTTCTTGTGAATGTCTTCCAAGTTTCTTCAGATAAATGCCCTAGGTTCAAAATTGGCCCCTCCCCAGGGGTCAAGGATTTTCCTTATATGTATATGGTAAAAACTTTAAAAAGTATTTTTGTGAAAATCCAAGAGGTAGAGTTTAGCTATTTGGCATGAAACATGTTCTAGTGTATGTCTACCACGTTTGTTGAAATAAAACCCTTAGGGTGAAAATTGCCTCTTCTTCCCAAGGGGATCGAGGTCGACATTTCAATCCCCAGCCATGTCAAATGTTTTGTTTGTCTTCTCTTTTCCCTACATCGTTTTATTAGCTCACCTCTAACTTAGTGACAGGGTGAACTGTTCAATAGAATGCAGGGCTGAAGCAGCCCTGCTCTTAATTTTGGGGAAAAATTGTGCGGTATATTTGCAAAAGGGGAAGAAAAAACTTGATGTAAATTCAATTTTTTGGGAAAACTGCATGATTTTAAAGAATTTTTCTTTGGGGAAGCAGCCCTATTTTTCTTTGGGGAAGCAGCCCTATACCGGCCCCTGCTTTAGAAGGGAAAAAGACCCTGGAATGGTTACCAGAGCTAAAATTAGAAAATAACAACATCTAAACCACTGGTTCAATTTCGAATTAATTTTACACAAAAATTTGCTGGGTGACGGTGTACAAAAATTGTTTAGATTAAGCTGTCCCATGTTTTCAAATTGTGCTTCTGGGGTGAAAAGGGGTTCCACTGACCTTTTGACCTATTTCTCAGGTGAGCGATCCAGGGCCCTCTGGTTTATGCTGTACTATGCAGTTGGTTTTCTTCTTGGAGAAGAAATAGGAATAAATTTTATTGAAAAATTGATTATTGAAACATAAATTTCAGTATAATAGGGGTCTGTGTTGTATTAAAACACTGTCAGTGATAATCTGTCAGCTTGAATGACAACAATACTTACCTCATGTTGATTTATGTTGCAGATGGACAAAAGAACTGGTAAACCCAAAGTATGGATCTATAAAGATAAGATGTCTGGTCGACCAAAAGGGGAAGCCACTGTCACTTACGATGACCCAGAAACTGCTAAAGCTGCTATCAACTGGTTCAGTGGTATGTATTTTATTTAGCTTTCAAGGAACCATAGTCTTATAATATGATTTTTATAAATTTTTGACATAACGTTTCTGCATAGCTACAATTAATGTATTTTCAAAAAAAAATTTTCTTTTCCTTCACTTAAATTATTTATACTAAACAACAAAGTCTTGTCTAGGAGTGGTCAGTACATACAATTATTTATTGTTAAGTCATGGTAAAGTCAACATTTTTAACAGAATTGTTTCCTTGCTGATTTTATGTGGAAAGATATTTCTTTAATGTAATGATGAACAATTTTTCAGAGAAAGATTTTCAAGGAAATGTAATTAAGGTTCAGATTGCTCAAAGGAAAGTGAGTCAGTTTGGTGGTGGTGGACGTGGAGGAGGAGGTGGCGGTGGAAGAGGAGGAGGTGGCGGCGGTGGATTTGGTGGTGGTCGTGGCGGAGATAGAGGAGGACGTGGTGGTGGAGGTGGCAGAGGTAACATTATTTTATAAATACTGTTGCAGAAAATAACTGTATACATCAATGCATGTATCTTGAAATAATGATGCATTTGATTTATTCTAAAATTTTAAGTTTCATGGTATAAGCATGCTGTCATCCTGGTTGAAATGTTATGAACTTCATGAACTGGTATAAGGAAGAATGTTTATCGGGAATAGACAGATTTCTGACTTGTTAGTTGAACATAGAAAAATTGAATTACACCAATGTATATTTTTATTGTCCCCCGCCTTTTCAAAGAAAAAAGGGGGATATAGAAATAGGCTCTGTCTGTCCGTCTGTCCGTCCGTGCGTCATACTTTCGTGTCCGGTCCATAACTTTGTCATTTATGAAAGGAATTTGAAATAACTTGGCACAAATGTTTATTATAATAAGACTATGTGTCATGCGCAACAACCAGACCCCTACCTCCAGGGTCAAGGTCACACTTGCTCATTCAAGGTCAACATTGCCTATGTGAGGGTATATGTCGTGTCCGGTCCATAACTTTCTTATTTATGAAGGGATTTTGTAAATACTTGCCATAATTGTTCACAATAATCAGACGATTTGTCATGCGCAAAAACCAGTCACCTACATTCAAGGTCAAGGTCACACTTGGAGGTCAAATATTAACATAGTCTGTTACAGGGTATATTTGGTGTCTGGTCCATAACTTTGTCATTTATCAAAGGAAGTTGAGATAACTTGGCACAAATGTTTGTTATAATAAGACGATGTGTCATGCGCAACAACCAGACCCGTACCTTCAGGGTCAAGGTCGTACTTGCTCATTCAAGGTCAACATTGTCTATTTGAGGGTATATGTCGTGTCCGGTCCATAACTTTCTTATCTATGAAGGACTTTTGTAAATACTTGCTATAATTGTTCACAATAATCAGATGATGTGTCATGCGCAAAAACCGGTCACCTACCTCCAAGGTCAAGGTCACACTTGGAGGTCAAATACTTAAATAGTCTGTTACAGGGTATATTTTGTGTCTGGTCTATATCTTTTTTATAGATCAAAGGATTTTGAAAATACTTCGCACAAATAGTCACTATAATAAGAGGATGTGTCATGCGCAACACCTGCATCCCTACCTCGAAGGTCAAGGTCACACTTAGAGGTCAAAAATTAACATAGTCTGTTATAGGATATATTTTGTGTCGAATCTAGAACTTCTTCATAGTTCAAGAGATTTTGAAATAACTTGGCACAAATAGTCACAATATTAAGCCGATATGTCAGGTACAACACCTGCACCCCTACCTCTTAAGGTCAAGGTCACACTTAGAGGTCAAAGGTTAACAGAGTCTGTTATTTGGTATATTTTTGGTCCTGTTTATTACTTCTTCATAGATTAAGGGATTTTGAAAATACTTGGCACAAATAGTCACAATGATTAGATGATATGTCATGCGTAACATCTGTGTCCCTACCTCCAAGGTCAAGGTTACACTTAGAGGTCAAAGATTTACATAGTCTGTTATAGGGTATATTTTGTGTCCAATCTATAACTTCTTCATAGTTCAAGGGATTTTGAAAATACTTGGCACAAATAGTCTCAATAATAAGACGTTATGTCATGCACAAAACCTGCTCCCCTACCTCCAAGGTCAAGATCACACTTAGAGGTCAAAGCTTAACATGATAGATTTTTAAAAGTGTTTCATTTTATTTTTTTAACAAATTTATTGTTACATTTGCAGATCTAGCATTGATCATAATTTTGGACTGAATGTCCTGAGATCCATACCTCAATCTTTTGAAATAGCACAATTTTATGCTTCATATAAAACTCCCGGGGCGGGGGACGTTGGTAACTCTGTTACAAATTCTTGTTGTATTTGACTTTATACACAACACCTGAATGTGAGTAAACATAATCATTCCATTTCTCAATTGAATAATCAGCATTTTTCAAACAAGTGTGAGAAACATTTGCATGAGGTATTGATATTTGACCAGATTGGTTTTATATAATACATACAATATAAAAGAAATGTATTTGTAAATTAAATGTTATAGGAGGTGGACGTGATGGTGGTGGAAGTCGTCAAGGAGATTGGAACTGCCCTAATGAAGATTGTGGTAACAACAACTTTGGTTGGAGGAATGCCTGTAATCTCTGTAACACACCTAGACCAGATGGTGCTGGTGGTGATGGTGGTGACTTTGGTAAGTGCTTTATTGTTTTGATGTGCTTGTAACAGACTTGTTTGTAAATATTCTAGAGAATTTGTAGCCTTTCATTATTCTGTATTTGAGTATTTCCCCTAAGGGAAGCATTTATTTGTCATTAAGCGCTGCTCCCAGTAGAATTTTAGTTAAAGTTGCTCACTTAAATTACTTTCACCTCACTGCTCTGTTTGAATCCTCTCCTGTAAGGGTTTTTATATTCTTTCATGCGAGGTTGTTATCTATCTAGGTTAAGGAAGGTCAGTGGTTCTACACAGGTGCTTCTCCACCAGTAAAGCTGGAAAGTTACCATTATGATCTTTAAAATGTCCTCATTACCCAAAATGCAACAAAACGTGCTCCAGATAATAAAAGTTATTAACGCGACATGCTGAATTTTTATTGTCAACTTGAGCTGAATTGACTATATACTTGTAATGGTGATAGACCAACAGTTGATATTGGAAAATGTTTAGCATAAAATATAAATTTGCTTAAAATATAAAAAGACGGCCAACAAAACAAAACAAATTTCCTTATGCCACACATGATATTTATGGCTCATGCTAAGTTAATTATACATAAAGGAATTATGGCAAAATGTAAACATCTATTGACTTCCACCTGTTCATTATGTATATATCCTTGGATGAAATTATGTATACAAGATTTAATTACGCGTTGTAGAAATTTATGAAAACGCCAAAGAAATCCTTAGTACCACCAATTTTGTATATGGACATTGGGAGATATTTTAGGAAGTTGCTTCATGTTTCTTTTATATGAGAGAAAACTATGGGCATTGATGATTGTGCTATATTTCAGGTCGTGGTGGTGGTGGTAGAGGTCGCGGAGGTGGTGGTGGATTTGGTGGCGGCCGAGGAGGCGGCGGTGGTCGTGGTGGATTTGATAGAGATAGAGGTGTGTTTCAATTTAATTATCATTTGATACTCGTTGAATGGTATCTGCAATATAAAAATTATCCTACTGGCCAGCCCAACCTGCATATCCATGTAGTCTGTCAAGACTCTCCCAGGGATCAAGAAATATATTCAGAGCCACTTATTGTGCTGGACAAGTGTGTAAAATCTTTACATTAAAATTGTAAGAGAAGATTTTTGACTTAAAAGTTAAATACAACATAAAACGTACATATTACAAAGAAAAACCAGAATTTTGAAAAACTATGTTAAGTCAGTTAAAATACAAATGTGAAACAAAAAGTATTTTATAAAAATAACAAAGCCTAAACTATGTTAGTGATAAATTACCTGTTTCATGATTGACTTGTTATTTCCAGGAGGTCGTGGTGGATTTGGTGGTGGTCGTGGCGGTGATAGAGGAGGACGTGGTGGAGATAGAGGGGGACGTGGCGGTGGTGGTGGTTACGGTGGTGGACGGTAAGTTGACCTGATACAGAGCAATTATCTAGCTACGTTATAATTGATATGATCTATTCAGGTTTTCCCTTGAGCCTTAAGATTAATTATGCTGAGTGGAACACTGTAATTATTCCACAAGTAAAGCTAGAATTTTGCCTTAACTTTAGTTGTAGCTAAATCCTCAAAAAATTTAAGCCCAGTTACAAAACAGTAGTTGATTGCTTATGAGTTGATGTTACTTTTTTTTTCAGTCATTTATATGTCACATCAACTGCATTCTTTTAAAAATGAAATTTCTGAAATAATTCTCTGTCCAATTTAATTTTTTGTTCATTTTGGTTTTGTTTGGTCTTGATAATGAATGCAGATAAAGTTAATAGTGAAGGTATTTTATGAAATGTTTCTATATTTTACAGTGGTGGCGGTGGTGGAGGAAGAGATGACAGGCGGTCCAGACCATACTAAATCATCATTTCTATCATCATTCATACATTACTGTTTGAACAACATCACATAAACAGTTGTTTCATCATTTTTCATTGATCATATCTCATCATGATTTAACATCATTGTTTAGTCATGGAATGCTACACCCGTATGTTTTATACAAGATTTTAAAGGACTTACTGTAACATACATTCAATGTGTGGATTGTGGTTTTACAACAGGCACCTTCAAGGCAGCTTATAACTAGATTGTTGTCCCACATGGATGAACATGAATAGATTGTGTAGCATGTTGGGGAGAAATTTATTTGGTAACATACTTAAGAAATAGTTTTTGTTAGGGGGAAAAATCAGTGTTTGTTGTAAATAAGATGTTGTCCTCTTGTTTGATTACTGTGCAGAGTGGAATAGTTTTAAGTCTTAATGGAACATTTTAAACAAATAAATTAACGAAATTTGCTAAACATACATGTCATCATCATTTGATATTATTTCTTTGCTTGATTTACAACATTTTATCATGTTAGACTTAAAAATTGGAATTCCTTGTATTAAAAGGTACTTTTTTAATTTTAGATCTCATTTCTAGAGATTTGTAATTATGTGACATTGTGTAATAAAAGTGAAAAACTAGAATTTGTTTGTTGTTGTCCATAGCTGTACAATGCTTATTGTGAAGAATTTGATAATAATACATGTAGTTGTGAATATATATGTTGATGCTAAAAAATGTAAGGCTTGCACATTTTCAGACATTTCTATCACTAAGATCAAGAATAAAGATTATGTATAAAGCCCTATTACGACTCTATTCCAACGTACCTTTTGTTGTACCTTTTGTTTAACGAATAATGATTGTAAATATCCTATTAGACATTTGCGACAAAATATCGGGTAAGATTACCGAGGAACAGTTACGCTAATATTGAGGGGTCATCTCAACACATATTATGTACACTTTAGAATAAGACCAGGATATTTTATTGTGTTTCTTTTTTTTACATCGTAATTTTCATTTTTAGTAACTACAAGACGATCTAATGCAAGTTTCTCTAAGTAAATTCGGAACTTTTTTTTATAAGCTCAGCCAATTGGTCGTTTGCGTTGACGGTCGTTTTGGTCTAGTGCGCTGAAGTGCATTTGATGATGCCAAAGCGTTTAACAGATTTAGCACGATCATCTTGACGTCTTGATTACGGCCTCGGTTGCGCTGTTCACTTGGGTCTGGACCGGGTTGAAGTTGTCTCGGGATTGGCGGGAGCGAAGCTGCTGGTCAGCTGTCCGTGTTGGTCTCCATTTTTACATCAGTTAAGATCTATCAGAGCTTGACTTAACAATGACTGCTGCATGTGAGCCGCTTTAGCTTGCACTTGATTTAGATGTCCGTCCTTCGATAGAACTGCACCCTGTATTTTTTTTTTTTTTTTGTTGTTGTTGTTCTTTTATCACTATAACCTTCATTCAAAACGCTGTAGCGGCCTAAATGTGTCAAGTGTCGAGTGGCAGTCATAAACAAAAAATGCCCCGTACTTCACTTCTAGTCCTTCGGGATAATTGAGTCCAGCATTTTTAAGTTGTACCGCTTAAGCCGATGCTAGGGGCGTGAGGGATAGGATGTTGCACTTTTATTTCCCTCATGTACAGAATTAATCAAACCGAGTCTGCAATTTTTTCGTGATTTTTTGCTGTGCTTCCGCAGATATTTCAACACTTTTTAGAGATCATATTTGGCTATTGCTTGCTTTTGATATATTAAACTTTTTCACTACTGTTTTAAATGCTGAGCCCCAAGCCAAAGCTGTTGGTACCATTTTTCATGTATTTGGCATCACGTGGCTTGAACTAATAACCTTCTGTAGTCGAGGCACACTCTACTTAAAAGTGTTATGGAGGATTTAAATTGTATATGGAATATTATAAATACATCGCATAATGCTACAGCATAATGATAAAATACGTCATTTAGATAACCGACTGATAAATTTATTTGCATTTAATTCAGGGTTTAAACCTATTGTTTACACGATGCCAAATATGTAAGAAATTAGGTGCAGATTAAGGGTTACTGATTTACGATGTAAATACTTATTACTTATGTAGTTTATCGTTTTTTCTTAATCATGCTTATTTAATATCTTGATCATTTTTTCGGTATAAACTTTTGCTTATAATCCCACCACGATTCTAAATGAAATAGCAGAAAGTGTATTTCAAATGCACACTAGATACAAATTCTCCGAGTTGAGTGTGAGACACCCGAGACACTTTACATAATTCTTTAAATAAAAAGATAAATAAAATGGTTTACTGAAGCTATGTACTTATGGAACAAATGCGAGTACATATAGCGGTCACGGCTATTGATGGCACATCTCGTAGAATATACCGATCTATAGCAGAGCCACAGGAATTATATTATTCAGGACAAAGATAATACTAGTATCACGTTATACAATCAAAAATTATTTCGTGGACAATGCCCATGTTATCCGTTACTTAAAAATTGCGTTTATTATATTGTTCGATAATTTTGAGAATATCCCTTTATATAACTTGTCCTCGATCCTCAATCCCCGTTCCTCATTATAAGCCGCAAATGTCTATTAAGCAGTAGCACACACTAAATCTAACAAGAGAACGTTTAATTAAATTTTCCGCGTAAACACGAACACAGTACAGTAATATATTTCATCAGTTAAAGCTTACACCATGTAACAGTTATTAGCTCGACTTTTTAGCCGAAGGCTCAGGGTGAGCTATTGGTATCAAAGGGGGATGCTCGGTCGTCATGCGTCAACAATCGTCTTCTCCTCTGAAACTACTGGGCAGATTTACTTCAAATTTTGTCTGTAGCATCCTTGTGACAGTCACACTTGAATTTGCTCATGTCATTCCAATTGGCCCCTTTTAGGGGTCAGCAGAGCTAAAAATAGAAAAACCTTTAAACATCTTCTACAGAACTAATTGATGGATGATCACCAAACTTTGTCTGTAGCATTCTTGGGTAGTGTTTAATCAAGTTTGCTCATATGAATTTGATTGGCCCCTTTTAGGGGCCGCTAAAGCTAAAAATAGAAAAACCTTAAAACATCTATTTCTACAGAACTAATTGATGGATAATCACCAAACTTTGTCTGTAGCATTCTTAGGTAGTCTTTTATCAAGTTTGCTAATATTATTTTGATTGGCCCCTTTTAGGGGTCTCTAGGGCTAAAAATAGAAAAACCTTTAAACATCTCCTACAGAACTAATTGATGGATGATCACCAAACTTTGTCTGTAGCATTTTTGGGTAGTCTTTTATCAAGTTTGCTAATATTATTTTGATTGGCCCCTTTTAGGGGCCGCAAAAGCTAAAAATAGAAATACCTTTAAATGTCTATTTCTACAGAACTAATTGATGGATGATCACCAAATTTTGTCGACAGCATTCTCGGTAGTGTTTTTTATCAAGTTTGCTCATATTATTTGATTGGCCCCTTTTTAGGGGCCTTTAAAGCTAAAAAATAGAAAATAAAGTTAAATGTCTATTTGTTTGGTTTGTTTGTTTTGTTTTGGGTTTTTACGTCACATCGACACAGTATAGGTCATATCGCGACGCTCCAGCTTTATGGTGGAGGAAGACCTCGAGGTGCCCTTCCGTGCATTTTTCAGGCACGAACGGCACCTGATAGAACCACCGACGTTCCGTAAGCTAGCTGGATAGCTTCCTCACATGAAAAAATCCAAAGTCCCTGTTTTGGGATTCGAACCCACAGCGGTGAGGGCAATTTGGTTTTTGAAGTCAAACGACCTTAACCACTCGCACGGACGCCCTGTCTATTTGTAGGGAACTAATTGATGATGATCACCAAACTTTGTAGCATTTTTTGGGTAGTCTTTTATCAAGTTTGCTAATATTATTTGATTGGCCCCTTTTAGGGGGCCGCAAAAGCTAAAATGAAATACCTTTAAATGTCTATTTTTCTACAGAACTAATTGATGGATGGTCTTAAAAACTTTTTTTGTAGCATTCTTGGGTAATCTTTTATCAAGTTTGCTCACATTAATTTGATTGGCCCTTTAAGGGGGCCTTTAGGGGCTAAAAATAGAAAAACCTTTAAAAAACATATCCCTACTTTCGAGAATAAATTGATGGATGATCAACAAACTTTGTCTGTAGCATTCTTGGGTACTCTTTGATCAAGTTTGCTTATATTAATTTGATTAGCCCCTTTTAGGGACCACTAAAGCTAAAAATAGAAAACACCTTCGAACATCATTTCCTACTGAAATAATTGATAGATGATCAACAATCTTTGTAGCATTCTTAGGTAGTCTTTTATCAAGTTTGCTAATATTAATTTGATTAGCCCTGTTTAAGCTTAAGCTTCAAATTATTGTTTAAACATATTCTCAAGTTTAATATGAGAATATATTGACATTCCATCACTGAAAAGCAATTGTTTCTGGTGAGCGACTCGGGGGCCATCATGGCCCTCTTGTTTTTTTGGTTTTTGTTATAGTCGCGGTTGGGTCTTTCTCCACCAATAAAGCTGGAAAAAAATCGACGAAAAATCTCGGCGGGACGCTCTAGGATGACCCGACTTGAGTGTACGGTCGCCCACACGGCGACCTTAAATAAACGCATTAAAAAAAAAGTCGCGGCGGAGTTGCCGTTGCCGTCCGCAAACTTGTACCTGGATCATAACTTTTTTATTTCTTGGTGTATTGTCTTCATACTTGGCCACAACAACCATTGGGACAAGACCTTTCAGTAGACCACACTAACATTGACCTTCATCCATAAATGACCTTGACCTTCAAGGTTAAAAGTCCAAATTTTGCTTGTTCATGCTGTTTTTGGCTGTAAATTTGTTAGTTTTGAATGGATTGTCTTCAAACTTGAACATAATAATCTTGAAGGATATCCCTTAAAAATAACCAGACAGACCTTGACCTTCACTCATAAATGACCTTGACTTTGAAGGTCAAATTATTGAAATTTTCATTTTTTTGGCTATTATTGGCTGTAACTTTATTTTTGAATGGTGGATTGTCTTCAAACTTGGAACATAATAATCTTCAAGGGTAACCCTTAAAAATAACCAGACAGACCTTGACCTTCACTCATTAATGACCTTGACTTTGAAGTTCAAATTATTGAAATTTTCATTGTTTTGGCTGTAACTGTGCTATTATTGAAGGGATCAACTTAATATTATAACAAAACATACTTAAGACTCCCAACACGTGACACCACCACTTGACTCTACCACGTGACTTCACCACGTGACCCCGCCACGTGACTCCACCACGTGACTATAACCACGTGACTCCATCACGTGTCACCAAGTGACTCCACCACATGTATCTATTTATAGAATTTTCTATTTATATAATTGCATGTTTCTTTTTATAGAATTGCGTGTTTCTATTTATAGTATTGCGTGTTTCTATTTAAAATACAAGACAAAACTAATGTGACAAGACAGACTGATTAATTTTATAAAAAGGAAACATTAAGATTTTGTTCAAACATTTCTTTGTTTGCTTGTAGAGAAAGTAAAAAGTCGAGCGTTGCCCCCGCCCGGCGGTGGCTCTTTTTATATATACGCCACAAGTGATGCATTTGTTTGGGAAGGTTAAAAAAAGTTGGCAGTGCTTCACGGTTCCTGAAATGACTATCAGTGTTAACTAGTCTGGTATTCTTATCTATGTTACCAGGAGTCCTTCAAGTTGCGACTTTGATTTGATATGTTGAAGCGTCCATCCCAAATAGAAATCTTCAAATATTTCTAGCTATCTTCGAAAGCGTCTGTGCAGCATGTAAAAATCTTAATTAGACGGCCATGCTTTGGGAGGCAATATCCTCCATATTGTCATTATTTAAACACCACAGCAATTCAATGTTCGTTTTAGTTTTATGTACAAAATAACTTTTTATTTAAAGTGCAGTTCAGGGGATATTCACATTCAAAATTGGAGTACTTGATAAAATTTACCTTCGCCATTCTACCAGATTAAGGAATTTCCCCCCTCCCCCTCCCGCAAAATAACAATAAACATAAAAATATCTGTATTGAATTAACCGTTATTACTTATCAAAATAATTTTTATCTTTGATTTAATCTGATAGCGAAACAAGAACCATACTGTAAACAAACATTGACTATTTATTATGATATATATATATATAATATATATATATATATATAATATTATATTATATATATATATATATATATATATATAAATATATATATATATATATATTATATATATATATGATATAGTATATATATAAGGGGTCTGGCATCGTTGTTATGGATACAGAGGACCCCAGAAGTAAACTTCAGGCCGAGATGTCTGACAATGCTACTTATAAGGAGGTGAACGAAGAATAGAACAAAAACTATTGAAAACAAAGTGAAAAAAGATGGCAGATGATATGTGCAAAAAGGGTCAATTTCAAAAGATTTGAAAGGATATTTGACGTCTTCTGGTGGTACATCGGGTAAACTACAAGGTAATCCGAAACTGCCATAAAACATTGAGAAATAATAAGTAAATGGGAGAAATCAACCTACGGAGAAAATGGCAGAAATATGTAGAAATGGAGCTACGCGCCCATGTGACATCACTTCCTTCATATATTAAAGACACCACTGGATTTCTTAAGAAATTAGTGAAAATTAAACAACCATCCGGCAGGAACAATTCTTTTTGTTTAGACGTGAAGCACTATACCCAAGTGTCCCACGAGCAGAGGCACGAGATGCGGTTGCACGTGCATTAAATCAACGTGCCAATCTAGCATAACCCACAGAAGATGTTCTCATTATGATGGACACTGTCCTTGAATATAACACTATTTCAGTTTGATGGAAGAAAATTTACACAGACAGAAGGAAACAGCGATTGGTTTCACGATTATGGAATCGCATTACGCATCTACATATCTTGGATCATGGGAATCACAGCTGATGGAAGATATCAGATAACTTTCCCGCTTGAGTATTTTCCGGGTATGATGATGACGTTTGGGGCCTTTGGACTCACGTATCGATGTCTTTAAAACCATTCCACATGCTTGCAGAATAAAATTAGAATTAAGATTTTCAGCTAAAAAACTTGAATTTCTCGGCGTAATGACGAAGATTCAGAATGGCATTTTAATAACAGACCTTTACACTAAACCAACAGATAAACCCCGTACTTGCATAAAGAATCGCTCATTAGGCCTAATCAACGAAATCGACTAAAATATCATACCATATGGACTTGCCCTCCGTGCTAAACGAATATTACTAAGAATCGACTTACAAACAACATAGGCAAACATTTAAACTCATCGTTAAGAAACGAGCTACGAAATCGACATATGTGAAACAGAATTAAATAAAGTAGATAGTAAGAAAAGGAGTGACTTACTAGAATATAAAGAAGATAAGAAAACACTGAAAGAGTCCCCTTGGTACTGACATTTCCCCGAGCGCTCCCGAATGTAGGAACAATAGTACGAAAACACCTACCTGAATAACACACCCTCAGACAGAATGAAGGAAATATTCCCGAATCCTCCATACGGCATTTAGAAGAGATAATAATCTACAGGACATTCTTGTTCATAAGAAAACACAAAACTATTTTTTAACAGAGCAAATTCCCTGCGCTTCTTGCAGATCTGAAAAGTGTGGCGATTTTCCATAATCATTGAAGCAGACAAATTTATTGGTGTGAACGGGCCTCGTAGAAGGTACGAAAATCAGATCACGTGCAAATCTACGAATGCGGTGTATGCAGTTTTATTGTAAGCGTTTTGCGAACGTTATATTTAATGTTGGAGAAACAGGGGATACGTTGTTCCAAAGACACCTTCTAAAATTTATCCAGAATACGAACCAAGTACAACGATCCGTTAACGGCGCATTTTTTTACACGAACGACCACACAGTTAATGATTTTTCATAATGGGACTGAAAAGCTATACAGGAATGACCAATAACGAAAAAATAGAAAATTTGTGGAAAAATAAATTAAGAACTATATAGACCATATGGAGTTAATACCAAAGAAAATAACACGGCAGACGGCAAACAACGCCACGGCGGGCGTCGTTCATTGACGTTACGTCACTTCCATTGTTTTGTTTTGATACATTAGTATGTATTAAATAGAGGATATTGAATGAGTGTAAGTTCAATACTGAATATATTGCACGAGTTGAATAAAATTATATTATGCGAGCCTCTAATATTATTTTATTCAACGAGTGCAATAAATTCAGTAATGAACTTACACGAATTTAATATTCTATTTATCACATACCCAAAATAAAAACATTTAAAGTGAAATAATGATCATTTTTCATTGACGCCCATATAGTTTAACGCTAACATTTAGAGCGTCTTTACACTATGTTTGTATAACGCTAATGACGTCACGTCAAAATATATGCACGGCCGTGCAATACCATATTTACGGAGTCGCAAAATCGGCACGGGTGTGTGATAAAGCATAAAATCGGCTATTTTTCCCTCTTTTGCCCATGTTATATATATTATACGAAATAAATCCACAGACATGCGAAAAGGAGAATAGGTAGTTTATGTAATAGATATACCATTGCTGCGTTGACGATTTCTGGGTTTGCGTAAATTATACCATAATCACGTGACCTTTCTTATGCAACCTCACTCGACTTCGTCTCGTGAGGTTAAGGCATTAAGAAAGGTATAATTTACCGCAAACCCAGAAATCGCCACCCCACCCCACGCACCATGGTGTATCTGTTTTAACCTATAGCTCAGCCCAGAAACACTTACTCCTTCGATTTTTTCAAAACTGAAAATTATACCATAGTCTGGGTATGGTATAATTTTACGGTTTATTGGAAATCTATACTTGGAAGAATTTTACATAAGAAGCGCTGAAAAGCTATAGGTTAAGATATTTAACGCCCGACGTTTAGCATTGTGCTTCTCAAAGCAAGAAAGGGAAATTTTTTTATCAAACTTGGGTAACATTATTCATTAAATTTTATATAATTTGCGTTCAATTACAAACTGCACTGACACATTCAATTTCAAATATCTTTTCTCTGAAGTTTTTCCTTTCGCATGACAACGGCATATACAAATGAAATTATACTCATCTTAAATTTATATAAGATTACATCATAAACAATGCCCTTCTAATAATTATATTTCTAGATTATCTACAAGTTTGTACTCTCAAGGATACTGTATACAACTCGTTCTTAATCTAAAGAAATAAAATCTACAGTGCATACTCAAAACGACGCATAACTTTTTATACATATACAATACAGAAATGCTTTCTCATGTTCCATACCAGTCCTGTTTAAAAGAATAAAAACACGACATTAAAATTGTTACGACCGGCGATCAATGTTGTCTAAATCATTAACAATATTTTTAAATGAGAGTAAACATTATTCCATTTATATTAAACTTCTGTTAACGTAATATCTTTTTCACGATAATTTCAGGTCAATGACTGACTTTGCTATATAATAAGTCACTGAAAAATTTTTTTTACTGATAAAAAACCCAATAACAGACCCACAAATACGGAAATACAAAATTTAAGTTTTTTCATTTCTCATTTACAACACTAACCCCCTTTGATTTAACTTAGTTTAAACATTCTCATTATTTCTGAGCTTTTATAGGATTTGAAATTAAAAAAAAATTTTGCGGTTTGTGCCTGCTGTTTTCTCCATGTATTATTATTTCGCGGACAGAAAAGAAAAATAGGGGCCAAAAATAAAAACAACGTAGAGAAAGAACGGTAAGGCTTGTAAGGGCTTGTTTATTTTAATTTTTTAACTTTTACTTTCCAAATAAATTTTTTATCGGCCAAAAGCAATAAAGAAAAGTGAAAAACCAATTAGCGATGGTTAAGACTAAAAGGTTATAGATCTATTAACCACAGGAGCTTGAATTTGAAGAGGGAGTATACTTATCTAACCTTTGCCCCAGTTAGACGAGTTCGGAGTATACTGTGATTTACTGTAAATTGATACACGTTTTCTTATCAAGGTTTTATTAAAGAATTAATGTTGTGCTACATGTAGTTTTATGCACGTACAAACATAATTAGATCTATATTATATACCTATAAAAATGTTTTGAATGTTGTTTTGAAATTATACGCCTAATGTATTTTATTTTGTGTTTTTTTTATGATATTTACATAGTAATATGTACTTTTATTGAACATACATACATGTATATAATGGTAGATTGTAGCAAAGCCAACGAAAATGATAAATTATTCTAAGAGTTGATAGCACGTGGTCCGCGAGAATGTTAACACATTTGTACAATTACAGAATGCTACTATGCTATTTCTGTGACAATGTATGCTCTATAGAAGCAAGCGCTACATGTATAATTTGAGGGGAAAAACCCAACTTTTGGCTACAGTAGAGATAGGTATAGTATACAAAATGTATTTTGTTATTCTGTCCAGATTTATAAACATGGCTGAGGGTGGTGATTTGACTTCAATAAAAGATGGCTCGGATGCTGACTTTGTTTACACATGTTCACCATGTGGGGAGGAAAATGTCACAGAAGAGGCCGTCAAGTATTGCCCTGTGTGTGAGGAATATTTGTGTACTACATGCCTACGACATCATGGTCGACTAAAAGCTTCACGGTCACATACAGTTCAAGATTGTGATGCTTCAACAAAAGGGTCAACAGTAACCATGGTTACCAAGTGTCGTTACCATCCAGATCGTGACATTGAAATGTACTGTGGAGAACATGATATGGTGTATTGCACGAAATGTATTGCCACAAATCACAGGTTTGTTTAAATTATCTTCCTATCTATCTATTTATTACGGTGGCACAAAGGTGACATGTGTGTGTTTTTATTTATCTCGTGGCCACGAGATACTATGTCGTGGCCACGAGTTACTAAGTCGTGGCCACGAGATAGCTAAGTCGTGGCCACGAGATACTATGTCGTGGTCACGAGTTATTAAGTCGTGGCCACGAGATAGCTAAGTCGTGGCCACGAGATACTATGTCGTGGCCACGAGTTACTAAGTCGAGGCCACAAGATAGCTAACCTGGGCCACTAGATACTATGCCGTGGCCACGAGATAGCTAACTCGTGGCCACGAGATAAATAACCAATCATATTACACCATTTATGTGAATTTCCCTAATTAACTAGACATGTGCTGTAGCACAAGGATACCCCTACTTCACCAGCTTGTAAAAGTGCCATTTATACAACTTATTGACTTGTCGCTAATTTTACATTTAGCATCACTGTGACCCTGATATTTTACCCAATGACCTCGAAAGGATGAGATGTCATCTACTGATCAGGTGCAATGATCTTTCTGGGTTATATAAACCATGGCTTATCCCTTCTAAATTATTCATCAGACAGGGATTTTACTTTATAGGCTATCTACTGTCCATGGGCAATGTTCCTTACAAATAAAATAATTAAGGACTTATTCCTTCTCATGTTATCATATAAACAAGGTTTACAGGCCGTAGTACGTACAGACTGACCAATCCGATCACAAAATAGTCCCAACAAAGAGCTATAGTCAAAATTAATGTCTGATGGGCCTTGGAAGGTGACTTTCTAAAATGATCCTAAAGACAAGTTCAAAGTAAATAGCTTCAGTATTTTCAAAGATTACTATTGCATGTAAAAGTAAGTTGTTAAGTTTAAAGAAAACCATAATAATTATATATAGTGAATTCTGATTGGTTAATTATCTCGTGGCCACGACATAGTATCTCGTGGCCACGACTTAGCTATCTCGTAGCCATGACATAGTATCTCGTGGCCACGACTTAGTAACTCGTGGCCACGACATAGTTTATTGTGGCCACGACTTAGCTATCTCGTGGCCACGACTTACTAACTCGTGGGCACGACTTAGTAACACGTGGTTATGACATAGTATCTCGTGGCCACAACTTAGCTATCTCGTGGCCACGACTTACTAACTTGTGGCCACGACATAGTATCTCGTGGCCACGAGTTAGCTATCTCGTGGCCACGACATAGTATCTCGTGGACACGAGATAAATAAAAACACACACATGTCACCTTTGTGCCACCGTAATTTATACTGCAACACCCTCTTTCGAGTATATATGTGCAGGTGCGTGTCTGTGCGAAAGTTTAAAAGAAGAAATGTAAAGGAGAATAAAAGAAACACTGTACATGTATTTGTGAGAGTTGATTAGTGTTAGTTAAAAAGAGAAGTATACAGCTAAAACAGACAAAAACAATATTTTCATTTCAAACACGGTGGGGAAGAGTGGTAAGTATTAAGCTTGTTTCTGCTAGGGGCGTGGACAGTAACTTGCTCTTTTCAGTAACGTCCATGAACAGGCTCAATCAAACCGAGCCTGCAACATGTAATTAAACATTGTTAAACATATGTTTGACATATCTAAGAGTTAACAAGTAAGTATTTCTTGGGCATAATGTGCCTTGAACTTTACTTAATTCAAGGAAATTGTAATTGAAACAATCTTATATGAAACTCATTTAATTTCTGAGCTATATGCACCTGTGAGTTTTTAGCTCTTTTGGGTCATTTTCAGGAAAGAATTATTTAAAACATTGGTAAGCAATACCTCCTGTCTATTATAAGGATTCCCTATTCCAGAACAAAATTTGCTGAAATTCAGTGTTACAAATTTTATTCAATACTCAGTTGGGAAGAA
>NW_026860704.1:0-136114 GCF_026571515.1 Ruditapes philippinarum | reverse complement strand
GTCCCAAATTTTTAAAAATTTTGTTCAAATTTATATTTATTTGTTCAGAAAGATGCAATATCATTATAATATCAATAGAACAAAATACAAAAAATAGGCTAAATGCATAGATGTGGCAGGCATTATAATTGCTGCACTATTTTGTATTAAACATACCAACGGCAATGAAACCTTCACAAGGAAAAACTGAGATATGAAATCAATTTTATCGGATCAGACATGGATTTATGTATTTCATTGCTAATTTCGTACGATTAAATTGCCATAGAATACAGAACAGACTCTTTATTTCTCATAAATTATTTGCAGTGATTTCAATTCCCTGACATTTACGTGGGAATACGGCTGATTGGATATACATAAAACTAATTGTAAACGTTTTACAGTTTTAGCTCAACCGATAAACGTATAGAACTTTTCGCCGCATGATGTTTACGAAATTTGAAAAATATTAAGAGATGATACTTTGTCGCTCACAAAAAGAATCTCACAAGTATGTTATAAACAGTGTTAAACGATTGTTTATGTAGTTGAAAGATGCAATATCATACAATATATGTGTTTTAGTCTCAATCCCATATTTTGCAACGTTGCCATTTTTTGTGACATTATTTCTACGACAGATATTTAATAATATTTACATACTTGAAGTTAAAACGTTTGCTACAATGATTGTTGCATTTTACCCCCACACTTTATTTTAGAACGTACATTGTATTTGCTAATTTTGCTAAAGTTGAACTGAATTATCATTGTTTTATGTCAATCCTTAAGGATCGTTCAGTACTATCAAACAAAACATTTTATAATTCATAAACCCTAGTAAATGTCTGGATGTCAATATTGTATAACTTGTCAGTATTATATAGTAAAAGATTCCTTAAAAGCAACCCAAGTAGACCAGGCCATTCAGCAATATTGCACTAAGATATTGGTGAATATCAAAGTGCAAAATACGCCTTGTAACTTTTCAAAGTCGGCGTTATTGGACATAGACAGTAGCCTACATGTTTGACTACCGTCCCTAAAAGCCCAATACAATCAAGCCTGGCAGATTTTCATGTTGTCCTGTTGTGCGTTCTATATTATATTTTGAGACGATAAAACATCAAGATAAACTCAATTAACATAAATTGCCTCTGCATTATCTATCTATAAATATATTATATTTAAGTTAAATTCACAACGGCGTCGCACTGAAAGCTTAGCTGGCATGCCCAATTTACTTCAATTAAGTGACAGGACTACTAATACTTGTTAAAAATAATTGCAGGAAACCATTTGGTTATTTCCATTTATTTTCGTAGCGATTCAGCAATTTAATTGCTTTTTTTTATATTGCTTTTTTTCTATTTTCGTAAGTACTTCTAAAGTAGAAAATTTCTTTTAAAAGTAAAACGTAGTATGTTAAATTAAATAATTTGTTATGTCCATCAACATTAAAAACAACATCAAAATAAAAAAAAAACACTTTTTTATTGTTTGTAAATTTAACACATATGTTTAAATCAAGACATTTACAACGATTAAATTAACACTTTTATTGTGTACATTTATGATCCCAAAAAAAACTTGCACTATTGTTGCTGATCACTTTGCTAGACAAAACATTCTTCATAACTATTTACTATTTACTAGTATCACAAGCGTTCTAAAAATTTATTATCGTAGTAATTGATACATTTATCATTTTTAATTATTTTGGTAGCAAAGTGTCCGAGTTTAAGCCATTGGAGATTAAAAGAAATTAAAGAAATGAAACATGGTTTTCTGGAAATATGTCTGAGTGCTTTAGATACTGTTTATTAAAATTTAATTCCCACGTTTAGCTGCTAATGATATAACGTTACTTAATTTTATGAAAATGCTTGTTTTACCTCAATAAATCAATAGCTCAGTAATGCTACGATTTAATGTAGTGTTGGTTTTTATATTTACTTCTCATGATTTCTCATGAATGATTATGCGACAACATACAATCACGCTTTGGCATTGCATAATTTGAAGCATTTTCCAGATAAACCAAAGCTTAAGATAGATGCATGAACAATAATGCCACTTTTCCCCCAAAATCACAATTTAATTTCTGTACAGAACAATCGCTTACTGTTTTATTTAATATTAAAATTCACATTTACGTTTTGATTAAAAAAACTGAGCTAAAGTCATATTCATCATACAAAAAATCAGGTTGTTTGAAACAAGGAATGTGTTTCCACATATTTCAACTTAATGTGGTAATGCATGACAGGTGCTGCACGGCATTATGAGAAAAATGAAAAGAACATAATGGGAATTAATATCTAAATGACAGTATAATTATTTTATTTTGATGTATTTAAATATATTATTCATTTAAGCAAAGGAGGTTTTTATAAAATAGTTTAAATTTTTTGTAAAAGTAAGTTTTTACTGAACCTTAATACATGTAATTGAAATGAAGATAAAATAGTCTAATATTGTAAGTATTTCAATAAAAAAACTGTAACGGAACAATTTCTTAATAATTCATATTCATAAAGAAACGATAATAATTTATTTTACCCATATAACCTTTCAATGGTGTATTTTAATGAAATGAATCTAAAGAGACAGGCATACTTATGTCATAATACATATATAATGTAATATTTTTATATCTTTTCTGTGGTAACAGTGTTGCAAATGCATTGATGAAGTACAAATCAATAGAAATAAAAACAATCGAACATATTGTTATTAAGTTAGATGTATTTTGTATGACTTTCAATACACACGGTAAAACATGTGTTGTATGTATTACAAAAGCAATTATTTATTGTTTTATCTTTCGCAATATAAGATTACAAATTACACAAAAAATGAAATAAAAAATTAATCTGATTTGATAAGTCTTTTGTATCGACACAAAACAAATAAAAATCTTATCTTTTATCACTTTACGTATTGACAATATACAGACTTGCTTTATATTTGGTTATAAGTATATACTAGTTTTGCATTCACTAAAAATTGTCGTAAATGAAACATTTTATTATAATAGATCGACTCTAAATTTCTTAGTATTAATTTTGCGTAAATAACCTGTATGTGTCAGGTAAACAATAATAAAAATTTATATGTCACACTTATCAGCATGTGCGCAGTTGCATCTAAAAATATTCATAAGATGAAAGCACAAACAGTATGTCATTGCAAACGTTGCTGTTACATACTGAATTCAATTGCAGTACTATTGCAGTAATTGTTTGGATCCAATCAATCGTTTTTCAATAATTAGATTTTTTTTAAATTGAGAATACGGCTGATTGTTCATACACTAAAAATTAATAAAATATTTTATCGCTCTTTATGAAATATTCAAACATTTATTATAGAAGTGTGCAGATCATTTGCATACGAGGTAGTATAAATTATAGATAATTTATTTATGTTTTGTACTCGTTAACCTGCTTTAAGATCACAACATGCTATGTTAATGAAATGTTTTCAGACGACTTGTAACATTTTAAAAAAATGTTATCAGGAAAAACATCATATGCTAGACATATGCTATGAATCCTAGGAAATCTTAAATTATGATTTGATATATATTTCAACTCAAATATACATTTTTTCCAACTCTATCATACCGACTTTGTTATGAAATTCAGTGACAATTTAAGTAAAGCGAAATATGAAAACATGTAAAAAGCAAAAAAATAGATCCGTGCCATTATTGATTGTTATCAACTATGTTTCATAAGAACAATATGTTTCTATGGCGTAAACACCTAGCTTGCAAAATAGGCATTTAGTTACGTCTGCGGAAATTCAAAATTATACCAGTTCACGATAAATGTTGAATTCTGCTTAAGCCAGCATTATGTGGCGCGGACGGTAGTTTGCACTACCAGGCTCAATTAAACCGAACCTGTAACTTTTCATTTGAGCCATGTTTGACTTTCTTAAGGGGGTTGTTTTTCTTTGTATATAGTAAATGGAAAGTGAATGTCAATAACAAACATTTTTTCAATAATAAATAAAAAGCTATAAGCGAGAATATACGAGTAAGTATGGCGGTGTTTGTTTACCATCGCTATTATAGATATATTATGAATAAATTCTCACACATATACAAAAAATAAATATGGCTTTGTTCCTGTCACCTTTATCAATTCCCGTTATAAGACGCATGGCAATGAGGAAATGTCCGCTTATTCCTGAGTACCTTCGATAGTTTACACATTTCGCAATTATCGAAAACTAGGGATCTTGTCTTCCATTGTGTGAGATTGCATACAATAAAATTTAACATTTTAGCTGACAAGTAACGTAATATCGTTCAGGAAAGGATATGCGTAGAAATAAGTACTGTACATATTTCTTCTTTGACTATTCGACTATTATTCAGGCCAATAAGATGTCTTTGTTACATGTTATAATAAAATTCACCACAATAACATACAAGCACTTATCTTTACCGTATCGTTATTGTTAACTGCACACCATTATAGGTGAAAAAACGCAAATTGTATTCATACTGTTATTGATCTCATGCTATTGTTTAAACCTTGTTTATTCATATTTGATGGAATTAACCTGTCCTATAGCATTTTCAGGAATTCACTGTTTATTTAATTAAATAACACCACTAGCTTTTACACTTTATGAATGATAAATTGGCTGTAAACATAATCGCAGTAAAATAATTGGTTTTCCGTAATTAAAAAGAAAGTCAAATAATTAGGTCAGGACAATTAATTACCACCAAGACATCAGTGGTGACTGAAATGTATTATCAAATTACTTAAAATTCGCATAAATAGTAAAACATTTTATTTTGAATAATGAAAGAAAATCTGTTTTTATGGTATTTTTGTCGTATAATAAACCGACGTTGACGATTTAATGTAGTGTTGGTTTTTATATTTACTTCTCATGACTTTTCATGAATGATTATGCGACATCATACAATCACGTTATGGCATTGCATGATTTGAAGCATTTTCCAGATATACCAAAGCTTAATTTAGATGCATGAACAATAATGCTACTTTGTCCCCAAAATCACAAATGTATTTCCGAATAGCACAATCTACTTATAAAAATAGTATCTATTTTAAGGAAAAGCATGATTTCTTTCACTTTGAGACGCTGCAGATTGATATTATATAAATAATCATATTAAAAAGATACAAAACATTATATATCATGACGTCAATAAAGTTTGGTGTGTATTAGAATGTTTCTTTCTTATACATCTGATAAATGTTCAAAGACAATACCGTTATGTTTTCCGGACTTAGCACATATTTAAGAACACACGTTTGGTTATAAAAAAGGAAAATCAGTGTTATTGATCAAGTCTTATCGTCGGATTATTGTCGCTAGATAAAGACATAATATACTTTATTTGAAAACAAAATAGACCGCAGTTAAAAATATCCCAAATTTCTATATCTGTGAACAACACAGCAACCATTATCATTTAGCATGCACAATTTCAATTTAGTGCAGTTATATAACCAATTTATGTGCGAACACGCTAATATCATGTATTTTAATTATATAAAAATAAGATAAAACACGTTGATTCACATAAAACGTTCCCCTGTAATTGCTTTTATTTGATATTTATGTGAGAATATGCATGAATGGTTAAACAATAAAAGAGTAATCAAACAGCCCTTCCTTCTACATAATAGGAAACATTTTCACTTTATATCACTGCGCAAACAAATATCAAAGGAAAAGAACTCTTTAAGTTTTACATTAAATGATGCGATAAAGATTCAGAATGTGTATTTTAAACACTGAAAAGATACTTTCTTTTTCAAACATCGTCTTGGTGGGAGGTTTTCAAATTTGTTCAATTTTAACAGGAACAAACACGAATAAAATGCATAGAAGCGATTCAAGTGTTCAATCATAAATAAAACATTTCTTCGTATTTTTGCGGATGCTGGTTTAGTACAATTTTGATGGTACTTGGACGTAGGAATCATTGTGGATATGTTTCGTTAAAATAAATCAGAATACAGACTAAAAGTTAAAGGAACGTTTATTTAGCAGCATCGTAATTTTAGCTCTCATTGTTTTTGTTTGTTTATTTTTCTTGTTGCTGTAATAAATCTTAAAGTTGTTGTCTATGATGCCAGTCGTTTGTTTATTAAAGTATAAATAATGTAAGTTTAATGAAGTGACGAATTCATAAATAAAGCTTTTAGATGAATTCTGATTATTGTTTAATCAACGTGAAATATGATTTTTTGAAAGCTACAATTATAAAACATTGTCATTTTGACAGACCGCTAACATCCCATCCTGCACGATCAATTTTATGGAAGTGCATCTGCACTGACGTTTCGTGCATTTTAATTGTTATTTAAACCCTTGCGGGAAACAAAAAACGCTTTTCCCAAACAAATGAAAAGGGACATTTGGCTTGAAAAAGGGCGAAGATATCTTAAACTAATAATTTTTCAAAGGAAAAAATTTTTAAGTTCAAAATTTAAAACCATAAATCTGTTAAAAAAACGCAGCATTGAAAAAAAATTGGGAAACAATTCTTTGATAAATGCATACTAGAATGATTTTGCCTAGCGAAAAAAACCCCCTAATTTTGTTAAAAAAAAGCAAAAACCCGGATATTAAAGGGGCCAAATATAACAGAAACATTGGTAATTATCATACCCAAAATATATACAAACATATGCCCCAAATTTTCTTTTGGGCCCGTTAACAAAAAAATTATGTAAAAATAAATTAATAACATTAAAATATAATCCGAAAAATAGGATTGGCATATACATATGCATGATATCGTAAAGCTGCATGCCTCCAAATAAGCCAAATATGTTTTAAAGCATTAAAAAACAAAAAAAAACAAAAAAAAAAACAACAACTAAAGACTCTAGTATTACAAGCAACATGTTATGTGCTGTTAATGACAATTTTTGTCAGTATTTATCATCATAATCCTACTGTATTACAAACACAGTAAGGACTGATTTTAAACCATGTGTTGACCTTCTTTTGGAAGCTTGGACTGTAAGCTACGTTTGCATTGTGTTAATTACTTTCTTTGTTAACTTCACAGTATTTTACTTTTATATTCATTTTAGAAACCAAATATTTAAGTTTAAACTTTTTCGAAATAATCACAATAAGCCTAATTGTAAAGATAAAGATCTTTGCAGCAAACAAAATATAGCACTCGCATCATTTTATTCCCTGAAGAAAATAACTGGCATTTGCCAAAAGTAATCAGTGTCATATAAAGCAATACACAGCAACATAACATATAAAAGTTATCTTAAAACTTTCGTACAGGCTAAACCGAACTTTTATTTAGTCATCAATTAGACCAAATTGTTCAATACAATGTAATAAAACATACTAGTCTTGATGAGCCGTAAAAGGAAACACATATTATGTCATAATATAATATGAAATGTATTACGTAAGGCATAGCGTTTGCCTCACATGTTTATGAACAATATTATGAATAAAGTCATAAAAAGCATGTTGTTGTTGTTATTGTGTGTTGCTTTGTTTTGTTGTTGTTTTTTTCTGTTTTTTTAAAAATTAAATGAATAAAAAATATAAAACAAAAAACAAAAAAAGGAAAAAGGGCGGCTTTAAAAATAGGAAAAAACCCCAAACGAAAAAACCCCAAAGTCAGTAAAAAAAAGGGGGCCCCAGAGGACACAAAAAAAAAACGGGCCCGGGGGAAAAAAAGACAAAAGCATGGGCGGGGTTAAAAATAGAAACATACATAAAAAAGAAAAAAAAATTAGAAACTGATAAAAAAACTATTTTTTAAATTGAAAATTTTTGGTCACTCCCCAAAAAAAAAACGGAAAAAAAACACCCACTAAAAAATTTTAAAATTTAAGCGGGGAATTTTAAGACTGTAAAAATATTATAAAAACCTTAAAAGTGTAAAACGGGGTAAATAAAACTTTGGGCTAAATAAAAAAAAAGGTTTTTCTTGGAAAAAAGAAAAAATAAGATGAAAAATAAAAAAAGAAAAAATTAAAGCTAGTCAAGACATTAGTAAATAAGTGTTTGCCACACATGTTTATGAACAATATTATCAATAAAAGCATAAACAGCATGTCTTGTTGTTGTTGTTTTGTTTTGTTGTTGTTGTTTTTTCTGTTGTTTTTTTACATCGATGATTTCATGAATGTTTTCGAGTATTCTCCTCAACTGAAAGATTTATAAGTTTTAAATTATATTTGGTCTCTACCCTACTGAGCAGCATAACTGATATTTAAACTCACCGTTGGAATTAGACTGTACAACATTATCTGATCTAATTGAGAAAATGTCAATAAACATTCGCTAATCAATAAGGTTTTCTTGGAATAAGTAAAATAAGATGAGAAATAAAAGAAAGACTATAAGCTAGTCAATACATGAAAAATGCAAAGAAACATTTCTCTGAAAGAATCAATAGTACGAATGGTTTACGAATATTCCGCTGTCTAATCAAATCGTCAACTAAGGTGTTATAATACAAAACAGCGTACCATTGTTGTTTTTTTTTATAAAAAATACTTGCTTTTGCTTATACAATATAAGATCTTAATATGAATAATTGCAGGAAAGCTTTTGGGGGAAAAATGTGGTCATAATTTTCCTCACCAAGAGAGTTAGTAATTTATATTCCATAATTGGTATCTCTAGAAGAAGACAAAAATAAAAAGGGAAATTATTTTCGGGGGAGAATAACAAAACTAACATTCGATCTCAAAAAAAACGTTGTTTGTGATACATTAAAAGGTGTCTCCTCCTAAAGGTACAATTTTTTCCAAAAATGGGATATTGATGACTTATTTATTTTTCCAATAAAATTCAAAGAATTTGGGTATGCACGCTTGTAGTTTTGGTCTTATCAAATTTGGGGGCATTGTTTGGTTAACAACAAAAAAATTTCCCCTTTTTTGAAAACCAATTTTTTTACAAAAAGGAACCCTTTTTCAACTGTCAAAAAAACCCGAATTTATATAAAAACTAAAAACCCCTTTAAAAAAAATTGAAAAATGTTTTTTTTTTAAAAGGACAGTAATTTTTAAAAAATTTTAAAGGTTGCCTGTAAAAAAATGACTTGAAAAAAATATTTATCATTTAATTTTTTTAAATTTGGCGTTTAACACCTTTTTGCCCCAAAAAACATTTTGTTTAGTTTCTTGTATTTTTAAATAGGCTGTACTTTTCAAACCCATGAAAACGTTTTGTCGACGAAAATCGAAACCCTTTAAAAATTTTGGCCGGTTAAGGGAAAACTCCCTTTTTGCGTAAACAGTAATAATTTTTTTTTCCGTAAAATTTTCCCCAGTGCTTTTTTTTTTAAAGAGTAAAAATTTTTTCAACAAAAAGGGCAAAAAAAAAGCTTTTTTAATTTCTATGTTTAAATTTTTTTTAAAAACCCAAATGAAATCTTTTAAAAATTTTTTGATATAACAAACACCAAACCTGATAAAATACTTTTTTCAAAATGGTTGTTTTAAAGAGGGAAATTAAAAATTTAAAAGCCTTTTTTTAAAAAGAATTGCAATTGATTTACCCTGCAAGTATTGTCCTACTTTAAATTTCAAAACCCAAAAGGGGGTTGGGGTCCCAATTTTTGGGGGAAATCGTTTTAATTGGAACAAGCAGGGGGGAACATATTGTTTTTTAAAACTTAATAAAAAAAAATATATTTACAAAAAATTTGTAATAGTTTGTTAAGGGTAGTTGGTTTGTTTGTGTATTCATTACAATAAAAGAAACACAAAAAAGTGTAAAGAAAAAAGGAAAATACATAATTGTAATTTGGGCTTTTTGTTTTAACCTCTTTTTTGGGTTGTTCTTTTAAACCCATAAACCCCCTTTTTCATTCAGTACTTATGGGGAGACATTTGTAAGAAAAAGGGGAACCATATAGTTTCTAAATTTTAAAAATTTTTTGGGCCAATGTTTAAAGACTTACTATGCGTACTTGAGTTTTTCTTAAAAATGGGCCTTTAGTTAGATGTTTTAAAAGCACTTTTGGAAAATGTGTAATCACGGTGCATTTTTATTTAAGTTCATTTAAAAATTTTTTGGTCGCCCTTTTGATCAAGTCAGGACAAAGTTTTTTTTTAAAGTTTTTTTTCGTTTTAAATATTTTGGAATGACGGGAAAATTAAAAACATGTTGAACAAAAACATTATATAAAACGTGCCACTTTTTGTCGCAAAACTAATTAAATTTATTAGAAATATAAAAAATTAGGGTCTAAAATAATTGAAAGGGGAGCTTTTTAATGAAAAAATACTCAAAAAAATTTTTCAAAAAATAGGAAAACCTAGGATTTTGTATAAAAGAAAATTCAAAAAATGTCCCCTTAAATCGCCTGCCCCCCCAGAGACAGCTCACCCCACCCATCCAAAAAATAGTTTCTTTTTTATAAGGTTTCATTGAAAATTAAATTAATGTATTGTTTTTAAAATTGACTGTTTGCTAAAAAAAATTTGGCCCCCAAATAAAAAAATTATTTTAAAAATTTAAAATAAAAGACAAATTAAGTTTGGTTTTTTTTGGGGAAACAAAATTTAAAAGAAAATTTTTTCAACCCCTTGATAATGAAAATTAAAATTGTGTATTTTAGAGTTTTTTCCCAAAAGCTATCAAAATTAAAACATAAAAAATTTGTTCCCATTTTATGTCCAAACGGGGGGTTTAAAGGATATCTAAAATTATAAAATTAAATTTTAAAATTAAAAGGGGCAATTTAATTTAAAAAAAATTAAAAATTGTTTAAACAACTGAGTGTTTAAAACATTGGAATTTTAAAAATTTAAACCCTTAAAAAAATAAACTTTTCCTTTTTTCTTTGGCATTTTTTCCTTTTTTTGTTTGCTTCTATAAAAGATTATTTTTATAAAACGTTTGTTTAATTTTATTTTAAATTTCTTTACAAAGGGACTTTTTTTGGTTAATTTTTTTTATGTGAACCTTTTACTTTTTTAAACGTTTTTAAATATTTTAAAAAAAAAACCCCTTAAGCAAAAATAAACATATCCCAGCTTTGAAAATAAAAATTTTCGAAAACAAAAAACTTTAAATTTGGTTTACAAAAATTTTAAATTACGCCCTTTTTTTTAAATTTATGGGAAGAAAAATTTAAAATTTTCCTTTAAAAAAATTTTCCCCAAAAATTTAATTTTGGGGAAAAATTATTTTAGTACCCGGGTTTTAAAAGAAAAATAAAATGAATACGGAAAATTTTGTAAGAAATCATATAACATAAAATTAACATAAATAGCCTGTTAAAAACGAAAATACCAAAAATTTTATTAATTAACTTGAATTCGGGGATTAAATCACATTTCTTTCAATTCCCCTTTACCCCCAGTTATAAATTAATAAAAAATTTAATTTTTAATAAATTTTAAAAAAAAACGTTAAACATTTTAACACTATTTTTTAAATTTCACAGTTTTAAAAAATAATTGATAAAATTATATATAAAAATACATACACAAAACTTTTTTAAATTTGAAAAAATTTTTTTCCCTCTTTTAATAAAAAAGTAAATAACGTCAAAAGTAAACCCCAACAAGGCCCCATTTTAAATTTTAACCCAAAACATATCCGTTCGGGAATTTGATAGTGATTTGGGGGTCAAAAAAAAGAAAAAATGGGGTCTTTTAAAAATATCAAAAGAACAAAATAAAAAAAAGGGTTTAAAAATTTTATATTGGAAAGCACAAAAATTTGGGTTTCAAAATTTTGTATAAAAACTTTACAATAAAAACCAAAACGGAAATGAAACCTCACAAAAAAAAAAACTGTGTTACGAAATCACTTTTTTTTCAAAATAAACCCATTAGATTTTTTTCCTTTTCATTGCAAATTTTTTTCGAAACCGTTTTTTAATTTTTTCATAAAATTACAGAACAGACTTTTTAAAAATCTAAATTTAAAATTGTTTGAAAGTTTTTTTAAATTTTCACTGAAAATTTACGTGAAAAATAGGGCTGATTGGATAGACATAAAACTAATTGTAAAATGTTTTGCAGTTTTAGCTCAAACGATAAATGTATAGAACCTTTCGCCTGCATGACATTTACGATATTTGTAAAATATAAAGAGATGATACTTTGTCGCACACAAGAAGCGTCTCAAAAGTTTGTACTGAAACAGTGTAAAAAGATTTTTTATTCAATTGAAAGGTGCAATAGCATAGAATATATGTGTTTTAGTCTCAAATCTATATTTTGCAACGTTGTCATTCTTGTGACATTATTACTACGACGGATATTTAATAATATTTATATACTTCTGTTGATGAGGACAGATTCGTAGATGAACAATCGAACGAAAATGAATAATATCTGTTTTAAAAGTGTAGGTTATCTAAATTCAAATATAAAAAAAGACAAAGTAATGTGGTTGTTTGAATTGAATAGTAACTAGAGAATATTGCAAATGCACGATTCCTCCACAAAAGATAACAACTTAAATTCTTAATTGTTAAAAAACGAAAATTATGTTTTATTGTGGTGTAGTCTAACATAATGAATTATGTAAATATATCCCTTGAAATTAATACGTTTGCAATAAGCTATAAGGATTGTTGCATTTTACCCCCACAGTTTATGTTAGCAAGTATTTGCTAATTTTGCTACATTTGAACTGATTTGTCCTTTTTAATGTGCATTTATTCCTTAAGGATCGTTCAGTAGTATCGAACAAAACATTTTATAATTCATAAACCGTAGTACATGTATCATATGACTGGATGTCAATATTATATAACTTGTCAATATCATATAATAAAAGATTCTTAAAAAGCAACCCAAGTATACCTGGCCATTGAGCAATATTGCACTAAGACATTGATGAATATCAAAATGCAACATACGCCATGCCTATGATGCACCTTTCCAAGGCTACATGTTTTACTACCGTCTTTACAAGCCCAAGAATAAAATGAAGCCTAAATGATTTTCATTTTGTCCTGCTGTGCGTTCTATATTCTATTTTGAGAAGATAACACATCAAGATAATCTAAATTAATAGAAATTATTGGTTTGCATTATTTTACTTTATCATGTATTTAAGTTTAATTCACAACAGCGTCGCACTGAAAGCTTAGCTGGCATGCCTAATTTACTTCAATTAAATACACGACAACTAAAACTTGCTAACGATAATAAAAGGAAGCCATTTTGGTAATTGTCCATTTCTTTTCGAAGCAATTCAGCAATTTAATTGCTTTTTCATATAGCTATTTTTGTAAGGTAGAACATTTCTGTTAAAAGTAACACTTAGTCTGTTATATTAAATAATTAGTTATGTCTATCAAAATAAAAAATCATCGAAATCAAAAATAAAATACTTTTGATTGTTTGTAAACTAACACATATCAGTTTAATGCAAAACATTTATAGCGTTTAAATTGTCACTTTTACTGTGTACATTTATGATCGCCAAAAATGCTTGCACTATTGTTGAAACTCTTTAGTAGTATCACAAGCGTTCTAATTAATCTATTATCGTAGTTATTTATATATTATCATTTTAATTAAAATTTAAATTTTAAATGTAGTTGAACATTTTATCGAAATATGTCTGTTCATTCTGTTCATTAAAATTTAATTACATGTACTATGTTTAACTGCTAATGATATAAGGTTACTTAATTTTATCAAAATACTTGATTTACCTCAATAAATAAATAGATCCTTTTTTATATAGACTTATTTCTCATAATAAGTTGTTGCATGTGATTACTTAATGGACCTCATCGTCAATATATGTACCACTGAAATAATAAATCTTATGGTTTCTTGGTTTTCTATTTCATCCATGCTGAAAGTTTCTATAAAAAAAACAAGCAATTATCACAGTATTGCAAGCAATCCATAAGTCCCCTACCGGTAAGAGCCCAAGCAACATTCTGAAGGGCCATTGGCCATTCACTTAGGTTCCTATTTTAAGTAAATTTGTTGAAAAAGTTCTTTAAAAGTGGTCACAGGAAACAGTTTTTATGTACAGACAGACAGACTGAAGGACACTCTAAAGTTATTTTTTAAACATCCCTGTTATCAAAATATAACATTTTTAAAATCCTATCATGATTGAAGAAGTTGGAGTAAAAATTACCAATTTCTCAAAAAAAAGTCTAAGTTCAAAAGGGGCATAATTCTGGAAATAGTCTTGCTAGAGTATTGAACACTCACAAATGTTGAGTGACAATAAGAAACATTTATATGAAGTTTGAAGTAGATACATTCAGAAAAAGAAGTTATTAAAAAAAACAATGTTTTTTTTCATGAAAATTTTAAGTTCAAGGGAGGTAATTCTGATAAATTTTGTGCTAGAGTTGTAAACCTTGTCACATATGATATGGTTGATGACAAGCAACTGATATTTAAAATTTGAAGAAAATACCTGAAGAAATAAAGAACTTATAGTGAAAAAACTTAAAAACTAGAATCAGAAATCTTGAAATTCAGTCTATTTGTTGCCATAGCAACCAGAAATTTTCAACATAGGAAGATAAAAAAGCGATGTGCATAATTTCCATACTGCCATCTACCCATATGTCAAGTTTCATAAACATATTATCAGTACTTTTTTGTGTTATCACTGGATCCAGGTTATGTGTAAAATTTGCCATATTTTCAGTCTATTTGTTGCCATAGCAACCAGAATTTTCAACATAGGAAGAAAAGAAAAAAGACGTGCATAATCTCCATACTGCCATCTATCCATATATCAAGTTTCATAAAAATATTTTCAGTACTTTTTGCGTTATCATGGGATCCAGGTTATGTGTAAAATTTGCCATATTTTCAGTCTATTTGTTGCCATAGCAACCAGAATTTTCAACATAGGAAGAAAAGAAAAAGACGTGCATAATCTCCATACTGCCATCTATCCATATATCAAGTTTCATTAAAATATTTTCAGTACTTTTGCGTTATCGCGGGATCAAGTTTTGTGGACGGACGGACTGACGGACGGACAGACGGACAGACAGACAGACGGACGGAGGGTAAACCTAAAGTCCCCTCCGGTAAACCGGTAGGGGACTAATTATGCTAGATATGCCAAAGCTTGATGTAAAATGCATGAACCTTGATGTCACTGTTTTCCTAGTATCACAAATTGATTTCTGTAGCATACTCGATTACTATTTTATTAAACATTCAAATTTTTGTGATTAACAAAAACCTAGCTAAATCCATTCATCAAGAATTTTCAAACATAGAAAATTAGTTTTCTACCATATTATAACTGAGACAAGGAATATGCTTCAACATATTTCAATTTTATGTAATAATGCATGACAGGTGTTGCAAGGCATTAAAAAAGTGAAATGAACATAATGGGACTTTATATCTAAATGACAGTATAATTATGTATAGAACTTTAAGCTATTTTTGATGTCTTTAAAAAATATCGTTCGTTTAAGCAAAGGAGGTCGTTATAAAATCATTTAAACTTTTAGTAACAGTAATTATGTAACCTTAGTAACTGGAACGAAAGTTTGTTATTAACGTAACGATATTTTATTTTAATTTTGCAAGTACTTCAATCAAGGGATCTGTAACGGAATCATATATATCATATATAATTTATATTCTTAATGAAACGAAAATAATTTATATAACTTCCTACTGGTAACTAAAATCAAAGGGATGTGACGAAAAAGGCATACGGTAATTGTTTATGTCATAATATAATGTTCTAACTTTGTCATTTTCAGTCTTCAGATATATATATTTCCTTTCGTAGTATTATTAATTTCTACACTTACATGCAATTATCTTTTATAGAAATAATACATGACAAGGTCCAAGCGGATGTACATTTTCCAAATTCTTGTTTTCATAATTTCACGGCGTCTCAACGCCGTGATATTGTGATGGGTAGTTTTCGGTAGCATGGGCAAAAGTCACGTGACAAAATTCCTTTCGATTTCTACAGTCGACATTTTATTGGCTTTTTACGCAATCATTGTACAGCCCATTTCCGTGAAAAGTTACATAGAAACATTTGCCTTTCAAATCATATAGATCTACATTTGTAGAATCTAAACAGTATTTTTATCAACACGCGAAATATCAGCGTGATATATTTACACAATTCCGCACATCCTTTCGACACACTATATTTGTTTGAATACTAAAACCCGGATTTCGAATATCGTTGTGGTCTACATTATTCGTTCATTCATTTATATAGTTTCAAAATTTTCCTACAAGAAGAAAGTTCACCTGCCAATTAGTATAAGGATAGGTAATGGACTGTTATATACGATTATCCTATTAATTTTATATATTACGTTTATCTGTTGCACAGAATGGTTGTTTTTACAAGGTGTACCAGTATCTGGATGTTGAAAGCTATCCGATTTTCTGCAAAAAGCTGTCACATGGCCATCTACTTTTTATGAATACTTTACCATGAATTTGCTTGGCTTGATAAAACTGAGCCTGCAACATTTCTTAATTTTGATGTTTGGGGTGTTTTTTTGGGTTTCAGGTTTTCTCTATTGTAAGGGGAAGTTACTCATGTTTACTAAATTATTTGTTCTTTTCTGTCTATCTTAGGTATAGGGTTTCTTAATCGGAAAAAAAAATCATAATCGATCATCGAAAATAATCGAACAACCTTTTTCGATCAATACATCGATTATATAATCGAAACATTTACGATAACAAAGTAAATATGTACAATGCACATATCATGGCTTTTATATTTATAAGAATTCCATTAATAATCTACATTTGTGTAACTACCACTTAAGATTAAAATAAACTAGTTACTCATGCTTATGTTCATCCTTGAGTAAAATATTTAATCAAATAAATTCATTATATCTATGAAATTATTATATCTCAATTCCAATAAAGGAATGAATAAGCTATGTATGAGAACATTATATAGAGAAGTTGGTCATTAACAAAAATTCCAGTATATTGATATTGTTACCATCTTCAGTGTGTAGAATAATTTTATACATATGTTCTTTGTTTGAAGTCAAAACATGTTTATTTCATATTTACAAATAGACTGTGTAGACATTTTCTAATTTTAAATTTGAGCATAGTATTGTCTTTTAACTAGAATGCTTCACTGTCAACTATTAATCTCATGGTCACCTGAGTATGCTTTCTCATTCATTTTAATGAAAGTTATTGGGTACACCAAAGCTGGATTTAAATTAAAGTGTTGTTATAATACAGCGAGTCACTTAAGTAAGAGCAAGAAGATAAGTAACCGATGATCGATTATTGAACTTTGTATTCAATCATCGCTAATTGGTCCTATAAACGATCAATTATCGATTATACTTGATCATCGTTTAATCTCTACAAGTTAGGTATTACTTACTATTTTTGTTTAATAAAATTTACCAGTTGTAAGGTAATCAGAAGCATAGAGGCCATGATGAATGATATTGATATATATTTTTTACTGGCTTTATATACCTTAGACCAGATTTTTCTAGTTTGTTCAGTTAGCACATATACTATAAGGTATTCTGCTAGAGGAATATTCTAATCAATATGTGAAATTATTATTTTCTATGTGTTTGTATGTAAATTGCTCATAAAATAACCTTTGGTAAAAATAAAAAGGTAGAATATTTAAGCTATACATAATTGGGTGCTCATTTTAAACACTTGATATATATACAGTTAGTTTTATAGTAAAGTCTAATGAGGGACAGTATTTGTTACTGTAAGAGATATGGATTTAATGTTTAGAAACTCACACAACTTAATCTTTATTATATGATTTTTATTGAGATTTTCTTTTACTTTTATACTATACAATATCATGTACATTATAGTTTTCTTTCTACAAGATTATGAATTCCACCCAAACACCAATGATAATAGGATGTAATATTTATTTTTAATGGAACCTGAGAATTATTTATGTAATGTTCAATTACAAGTGTATCATAGTATATGGATATAATGTGTATTTCTGTATTTAAAGACTTACAGTTATGATGGATGAGACTTGCATTTAAATTTATAAATGATAATACATGATCAGTCTACAGGTTAAATATGTTTATACCCAGTGTTAGCTGGCTAATAATAGTATCTATAACAGAGTTTATATATTATAGTTTTCTTTCTACTAGATTTTGAATTCCAACTGGGAATTATTAATGTTATGTGCATAACATGTATATCTTAGTATATTGATATGATGAGATTTATAATATTTCTTAATTTAAAGAGTTACAGTTATGTCATTATTATTAAAGGGATGAGACTTTCATTTAAAGTTATAACTGATAAAACATGTATTGATTGAAAATGTCCTGAATCTTGGATCCAGCAATATAATTGATAAAGTCTCAAAACAAATCATATTCTGAATAGTTTCATTGACACCAGTCTCAATCTCCAGGTCTCCTGAGTCAACCCAACAACATACTTTTCATAGAGTAGATTGTTACTTGTCCTTGAATAAATTTGTACACTAAATTTATAGTGGGTGATTTAATGTGCCACATGAAAACCAACAAAGTACAAAAAGTAACCAGGCGCCAGATGAAAACATGAAAAAACTATCTACCACGAAGTGGTTCGTTGGTTGCATAATTTTCATGTTTTCGCCCAGTGCCCTTGATGCAAAATACAAATCAGTCTTCATAAAATTTCTTATCATAGAATAAAGGTTAGTTTTTTATCTGTAAAAAAAAATAGATATTGTACATGAATTAGCACAGTTATGTTCACTTTCAAATTGACCTGTTATAAATAATGGCACAACCAATAACTGTCTAAGCCCTTTTTAGTAAAAATAATTATACAATGGTATATAAATTGTTATCTTAATTAAGACTATTCATGAGTATGTAAGGGTATTTTTTCTTATTTATTAATTAAGAATTATTTATCTGTTAATTTAAAAATCTAAATATCTGTCATGGTTTAGAACTGTTCACTATTTAGGGGAGAAAATGTGTATGTGGCCAGATAGCTCAATCACTACAGCCGCGGTACATTATTCTGTGGGTCACAGGTTTGAGTTATGGTGAAGCTGAAAGTTTTTCTCATCCTGTGACTGCATATAACCATGAGTTTAATTCACTATGCTCTGTAGACATAAGAAATTCAAGGACATTAATCAATATAGTGGAGAAATATGTTGTGGTTTAGAACTGTTTCATTATTTAAGAGAAAATTTGTAGCCGGCCGGATAGCTCAGTTGGTCTTCTGAAAGTCATGTGTTCGAGTCATGGTCAGGCAGTTTCAGTCAGGGTTTAGAAGTGGTTTTGGGACTGGCACATGTTTTATTCATTTAATAAAGTGCATTTAATTTGAAATGGACAAAGGCAGTATTGCATGATACTGTTAGATTTAGATCTACAAAAGGCATTTGATACAGTTGATCACACTAGTATACTGCACACGAAGAAGTTCTTTTTTTCTTCTTCATGGAACTTCAAGCATCTGCCATATGTAATGTCATTCTTACATGGTTCAAGTTTTATCTCTGATAGCAGCTGGTTGATGTGGCTGGTACTCCTTCTACTTCTGCTCTGAGTACCTATGGTGTCCCCCTGATGTTCATTTTAGGTCCTCTTTTATGTCTTAATATATGTCAATGACATGTCTGCAACCCTAAGCAATAAACTTTATTATATGCACAGGTACAAGTATCAGACCTGGGAAGAAAAAATATGATTAGATTTTCTTCCCAGGTTCGATACTCGTGCATGTGATTATATGATGATGACTCAGTGGTATCCTTGTACTCAGTGAGTGTCTATTCTTTTTGGTTTAAGTTTCAACAAAAACTGGGCCTAGCCTCCAGGTCACATGAAATGGTACAGCTATAAAGTACACATCTTTTGTTAAGTATTTAGGTCAAATTCTTTTGGCGTCGCCCGTTGATGCTTTGCATCAATGCTTTTCTTGTTGTCTTTTTTGAATAATTTCATTTTCTTGCTCAATAAAACATTTTTTTCCTAAAATGAGACTATTTTTTTCCATATGCATTTCACAGTAAGCATTTACCATACCAGGTTGTACAATAACTTAACTTGGTCCGTAAATCAGTCTTTTACACAAAGTCTTCTGAACTTCTTTCAGAATTCATGTCTCATTATTGTGAGCAAAATTCTGAGTTTCCTTTAGCTATAAGCTGGAAAATGTTTAATTATCCCCCGCCGAAAAGGCGGTTGGGGATATAAAATTAGTCTCCGTCCGTCCGCCTGTCCTTCCTTAAGTCTGTCCTTTCGTCCTCATTTTAGTCCGGACCATATCTTAAAAAGTATTTGAGGTATCAACTTGAATTATAGGTGGATAAATCATATTTAGGATGAGTGCAGTGCACAACAATGATGATTCTACCCTACATAATTTTTCAGTTATTGCCCTTTGTTATTTTTCAAACTTAGTTTTTGTCCAGAGCATAACTCAAAAAGCCTTTAACATGGATAGATCTCACTCAGGAGGTGTGCAGTGCAAAAAAGTGATAACTCTACCCCTTCATAGTTTTTGTGTATTGCAATTTGTAATTTTGCATACTTTATTTTTCACCTGAGTGGAACATAACTGAAAAAAATCTTTGAGATGTCAACATGAACTTCATTGGTGGATTGATCTTATTGAGGAGGAATGTTGTGCGAAAGAATGATAACTGTACCGATTATAATTTTTTAGTTATTGACATTTGTTATTTTTCATACTTTTTGTCCGGAGCATATCTCAAAAAGTGTTAGAGGTAGATCTTACTCAGGAGGTGATAACTCTACCCTTCATATTTTTTGAGTTATTGCCCTTTGTTATTTTTCATACTAAATTTTTCACCTGAGTGGAGCATATCTCAAAAAGTGTTAGAGGCAACACCTTGAAACTTTATAGGTGGATAGACCTCATTGAGGAATGCTGCACACAAGAGTGATAACCGAGCGTGCATTATTTTTCAGTTATTGCCCTTTGTTATTTTTCATACTAAATTTTTGTCCAGAGTATAACTACAAAAGCCTATGAGATATCAACATGAAACTTCATATATAGATAGATCTCACTCAGGAGGTGTTCAGTGCATAAGGGTGATAACTCTACCCTTCATAATTTTTGAGTTATTGCCCTTTTTTATTTTTCATACAAAATTTTTCACCTGAGTGGAGCATATCTCTAAAAAAGCTTTTGAAATGTCAATATGAAACTTCATAGGTGGATATATCTTATTAAGGAGGAATGTTGTGCACAAGAATGTTAACTCTACCCTTTATAATTTTTGAGTTATTGACATTTGTTATTTATATACTTTTTGTCCGGAGCTTATCTCAAAAGTGTTAGAGGGAATAACTTGAAACTTCATAGGTGGATAGATCTCATTGAGGAGGATTGCAGCACGCAAGAATGATAACCTACCGTGCATTGTTTTTCAGTTATTGCCCTTTGTTATTTTTCATACTTAATTTTTGTCCCAGAGTATAACTACAAAGGCCTTTGAGATATAACATGAACCATCATAGGTGGATAGATCTTACTCAGGAGGTGATAACTCTACCCTTCATATTTTTTGAGTTATTGCCCTTTGTTATTTTTCATAGTAAATTTTTCACCTGAGTGGAGCATATTTCTAAAAAAGCTTGTGAAATGTCAACATGAAACTTCATAGGTGGATAGATCTTATTAAGGAGGAATGTTGTGCACAAAAATGATAACTTTACCCATTATAATTTTTGAGTTATAGCCCTCTGTTATTTTTCATACTTTTTGTCCGGAGCTTATTTCAAAAATTGTTAGAGGTTACAACTTCATAACTACAAAAGCCATTGAAATATCAACATGAAACTTCATAGGTAGATAGATCTCACTCAGGAGGTGTGCAGTGCAAAAAAGTGATGACTCTATCCTTCATAGTTTTTGAGTAATTGCCCTTTGTACTTTTTCATACTTAATTTTTCACCTGAGTGGAGCATAACTTAAAAGGTGTTTGAGATGTTAACATGAAACTTTATTAATATTAGTGGATTGATCTTATTGAGGAGGAATGTTGTGCGCAAGAATGATACCCTTTATAATTTTTGAGTTATTGCCCTTTGTTATTTTTCAAACTTTTTGTCCGGAGCTTATCTCAAACAGTGTTAGAGGTATTAACGTGAAACTTCATAGGTGGATAAATCTCATTGAGGAGGGGTGCATTATTTTTCAGGTATTGCCTTTTGTTACTTTTCATACTTAATCTCGTCCAGAGCATAACTACAAAAGCCTTTGAGATATCAACATGAAACTTCATATGTGGATAGATCTCACTCAAGAGGTATGCAGTACACAAGAATGATAAATTATTCTGCTCTACTACATATGCATATGGCTCTTGTAACAAGTTACATTACAATACTTAAAAACCTTCTTTAGTTACAAGTTAACCTGTCAATTAAACTCAATGCTATTTGGAGATACCTTAACATTAAACTTAACTGTTTTTTGTATTTTTTCTTTTTTTTCGCCGTGACAATCACATTGCTGCATTTCCCAGCAATTTTTTACTTGTTTTCAGATTTGATAAGTCTTATGTATCGACACACTACAAATAAGAAGCCTAGCTTTTATAACTATTAGAAAAATTTTCATCAATGACAATATTCGGCGACCGGACTTTTATTTGGTTATATGTATAAATTATACTAGATTTGAATTTAAAAAAGTAATAAGAACCGTTTGAAGACCTTTTATTTTATTTTAGATCGGCTCTTTTTTTCTCAGTATTAACTTAGAGTTAATTTCCTTGATTTGTCAGGTAAACAATAATAAATGTTTATATATCACAGTCATGATTTAACGTGAAGAAATGTCACTTTCATAAAAACCATTGATAGATAAACCATCCATATGTCAATGTTCTAAAGAAAAAAATATTATAACTGTTAAGTGATAGATGAAGAAAAGTCTAGTTTCTTGATATTTTTCAAATCCAATTTTTCTTCCTGAAATATAAGACCCACAAATAAGTATATAAATTGTTAGGCGGGACAAAATGATTTATAGTTTGTTGGGAATAAAAGAGAAAATATCGTGTTACAGAGGCATAAAACATGATTATATATATAACAAACATGCATTTTCAATATCAAATTGAAATATTTATGATCATTTTCCGAAAGACCCTTTCAATGTAAATATAAAATGAATTCCACTTTAAGGCTGAACATAAAACAATTCAAAATCAAAATATGTCTGGGGCATTCTAATGTACATTAATCGATGTGTTGACAGGCACATGCTTTACAGTAAATGGAATGTGATGATATGACGAGTTATATGTGATAATATGGTGTAAAGACATCGTGGGAATGGGGATTTCATAGAACGAAAGTCTTATATATCTTCAATGCTCCTTACTGATCAAGTATTAAGTTCCAACTTAATTATAAATCAGATCCATTGCAAAATAGTTTAAGCTATATAGAGAATTTATCTACTTATATATACACTTTGTATTCTACGATCTGTTATTAGTAAAACAAATTCAATACAGATTGTTTGAAATGTTCATAATTGTAGAATATGAACTTCAATGTGCTATTCAGCTATTATTGAAATAAGCGAAGTGAAAAAAGAAAGTTATTTTAAATGTTTACATTTACATAGTTAAATTACCAACAACATCTACGCAAGCTCATTAATGTGCGTAAAGTATAAAGATATAACTTTAAATGTATTTTGTAATTGTGCCTAATACTCAACAGTAGCCATTTGTAACACATATGTCTGTTTCTATTATAATGAAACCACATGGTCTTGATTTCCACATGAGATATATTAATTAAGTCCCGGGGCTCGTCATTCCAGTAAGGTATATTGACATTGCACCGTGAGTCACGCATAATACAAACATGTAATATAGACGTTTGTTCACGTGACATTATCCGTAAATGCATGCTTTCGTCTTTGTCCATGTATACCGGTGTGCGCAATGCCTATGCAAGAATATACATGTATATCATAACTGTTCAAAATGCATTTCTTATCATCATGTAACAATATTCATTTTCCCAACAAAGAATTGATTGTGAAACCCACTACAGTTAAATAAAGAAATAAGTCAAAAGGCATATTTATCGCTAACATATAGAAGCGATGTATAAAGTATTGGAATGGAAAAAAACGCTTTCAAGTAAACATGCTTATTTTATAAGAAAATAGACTATTTCTGATACATTTAAAAGACAGAATAATTATTTTGCCTTTCGCATTGTCTAACCTTGCATATCGTTTACTTACAAACATCGTTACACTTAAGTCGTCTTGCAGACGACATCCACAATCTGATTCCTGATTTAAAGTATAAGTAAACAGAAGATTAAATAATAACAGGAAGCCATTTGATTATTGCTCTCTAATGTTCACAGTGATTCTGTAATTTTGCATTCCATTTTGGAATTCTTGGAAGTAAATTTAACTTAAAGGAAATTTGTGTCTGAAAGTTAGAATTATTTCCAGTACGTTACCTAGAAAAGACAGCTTATATTTAATTTAAAAATAACTTAGATATTTAGGTACTACACAATCTAAAATGCATTATAAGAAATTATTTTAAGACATTTTAAATTTACTTGACTTTATATGCATTTTATTAAAAAGATGCTTAAAAGACATACAGACAACAATGTTATTTGTAAATGACAAAACAATGAAACAAGTTTTACTTCAACAAAACTCTTCTATGTAATATGCAACTTGTTATTTGTATTCCTAACATGTTATTGTTTACAATTTAAAAAAAACGACATAATACTTATTTTAGAAATAAATATATAAATGATTGAAACTTTGATATCAAAGACGAGATGTAGAAAATTTATTTTAATATTTCATAAGCGGTAATGTTATGTGCAACATTTCTCATATTAAAGAATTGAAACATACACATACACGTAATATATAACTGAAAATTTCTTCTGCGAATCCGACAAACAATTCAATAAAGAGCTTAGGCATCATCTCGTCTTTTTACAAAATATTATGTTGCAACTAATGATATTTTAGTTTAGTTTAAACATATTTATTCTCAGAATATGTACATAATAACATTTGAAATATATACACATACAAAATTTGACAATATTCAAAGAAGAGGATTAGAACGAAAGACTAGGTCTTATAGAATTCTTCTCCGTTTAGCTGTTAAATATATCGGTGTCGAACTGGTGATGTAAAATTTTCTGAGAAAAATATATATTACCAAACGTATAATAGAAACAAATATATATGGAGTATGAAAGAAGTAGAAATTCAAAAAAGAAAAAAGGGGAAGGAGAGTCTCATAATTATTTGTTATGTGCTAATCGTTAAATGAATCTTTTAGTTTTTGCTATAAAAGACTGCACGTTAGAGAATATTGTTGAATTATCATCATCTGATAGGCCAGGGTTTCCGAAGAGAAGAATATCGAGATTGATATCAAAAGCTTGAATATTAATAAATAATTCATTTCGGTACAAGTTGTAGCGATAACATTCAAAGAAGAAGTGATAGTTGCTTTCGACTTGACCACATTCACATAAAGGTGAGGGTGATATGTTTCTTAGAAAAAGATGATAATTTAAAGAACTGCATTTTGTGCGAAGACGTGTATGGATAACCTGTAGTTTTCTGTTACCAGAATAGTAGTATTTTGGTGTGCGTTTCCTGTTACGTGTTAAGAAGTTCTTGAATGATGAAAGTGTTGGTAAGTTCCGAACTTCGGTTGGTTAGTTGTTCCAATCGCGTATTGTAGAGGGAAGAAAGGAGTTGTAGGATAAAGAAGTTCGCGCATATATTCCAGCAGTATTATCAGAGTTACGTAAATTATACCTTGTATTAGTTTGATCAGGAATTAAAGAAGAGAGAAAGTCGGGAGTCAAATTGTTATGCATTTTATAAAACAGAATTAATCGATGATTATACTGTCTTTGTTCTAATGTTTCCCAATTAAGTTCTTCAATTAGGTATTCGATAGAAACTAATCTTGTCGCACCTGAAGCAATCCTAGCACATTCATTCTGAATCTTATCTAAGCTTTCGAGTTCATATTGAAAAGCATTTCCCAAAATGACGTCTGCGTATTCAAGAATAGGACGAAGGAATGAAGTGTAAATTATCTCAAGAGATTTTCTGTCCAAAGAATATTTCAACTTTCGCATTATATTGACGCGCTTCCAAGCCTTTTCGGTAATATATTCAATGTGTGAATGTCAATTACAGTTATTAGAGAGAATAATTCCTAGGTGTTTATGATCGTTAACTTCTGGTATATTTTGATTGAGCATATATAATGAAGGGTGGTTTGCGTTATGTTTCCTAGATACAATAAGTGATTCTGTCTTTGATGGGTTGAATGTGTCTGCCCATGTTGTGATTGTCTGCATATCTGTTTGTAACTGTTGAGCTGCGACTAGTGGATTTTCTATAATAATAAAGAGACTTGTATCATCAGCAAAAAGGTTGACAGATGATTGGAGATCTAGAACAATATCATTTATGAAAATAAGGAATAGCAGAGGGCCAAGAATAGAACCTTGTGGTACTCCAGAAGCTGCTGAAAGAGTACCCCAAGATGATTTTGAATTAGATATAACTACACGTTGACGCCTATTAGTGAGATAGTTAGTAAACCATTCGAGGAGGCTGCCGGAAACACCTGCATATTTGAGTTTTGAAAGTATACCTATATGCCAGACTTTATCGAATGATATTTTAGAGTTAAGTGAAATTGACATAGTGAACCGTTTTATCTTAATGTCTGACTAATGATGTCTGAAGTTTTAAGCTAGTGTTGATGTCTCTAAAAGTAATTATCTAACACACGTATGTCATTTTAAAACCATTATTACAAATTTAAGACAAAATTACTGAACTGCTCTTAAACAAATGAAGTTGACTTATATTCAGATTCATAGTCGCTCGCGCCTGGAAAAGGCACAAAGGAAACCAGAGATTCTTTACCACTAAAGCCGGAAAGTTGCCGTATGACGTATAACAGTGTCAACTTACTGTTGAATTCAGCTTAAGCCGGTGCTAGGGGGCATGGACGGTAAAATAGATAAATACAGAATCCCTAAAGAAAGCCCAACACGGCAAAATTGAAAATGTTGCAGGCTCGGTTTGATTGAGCCTGTTCATGGACGGTACTGGAAAGTGCAAGTTACCGTCGACGCCCCCTAGCACCGGCTTAAGCAGAATTCAACATTTAAACATGAAATAGTAAAATTTTGAATTTAGAAACATCCGCAGATGTGTTCATACGGCGGTTATCATGGAACCTTCAATGTGACACTTCCGTGCCATTCTATGAAAAGCGGCGTATGGTCCCCAAGTAATAAAAAGCGTGTGCCCTAAACGAGAACTTGCACTTTCCTTTACCGTCAATGAACAGGCTCAATCAAACCAACCGAGCCTGCAACATTTTCAATTTTGCCGTGTTGGGCTTTCTTTAGGGATTCTGTTTATCTCTATTTTACTTAAAATTAAACAGAACAGACATAGAAACAAAGATTGTTATTCTAATAAGGAAAGTATAATTAAAATTTTATCAATACCTCTTATCATCTGGTCTAAAAATAGATTTTATTGAGGAGTTTAACGTAACCAAATTATATCAAGGACAACAATTATAAATATATATAGTAGTAGAGAGTTTTTTAGGCGTTCCATAGACATGCAATTTTTATTGAGCTAGTCTGTTTACTAAAATTTATTTATTAGATTTGCACTTTAGTTAAGATCTCAAGTTAACGTGATTAAAAGAGAGAATTGTAACTTTAAAAACAAGAGTTTTGCTTGTGACCTGTGTGCAACCTTACACAATGGATGCAAGGGTAATTGTAGCTGTTCTTTAAATCTCGAGGTGCTTTGTAAACAAAGAAACTCATCATTGCCTGTAAATCCTTTGCACTTTCCTCATAAGATATCATTCAGTCAAATACTCAGTAAAAGGTTAAACATTACCACCGTAAATGTTTCCCTTACAAACGTTTCCTTTTATTATGGTAGATACCATTTTGACAATCCATGTGTTTCTATAACAATATAAATGAGATATGTATTCCATAAGGATTTGTCAATTTCCTCGATTGATGCTACCGTCACGACAGAATGTCAACGGGAAATGATGGGTAATTATTACATGGGTCCCTTAACAGAGATTTAAAATAGAATTTAAACTTTTACTTTGATTCAATTGAACATTTATTGAAGACACATGATGAACAGGCTCAATAAAACCGAAACTGCAGCATTTTCAATACAGTCGTTTTGGGTCTTATTTTAGGATTTTTTTCTTTATTCTGTTGCATAGTACCGGATGTTAAGCATTAGATTTTATGTTCTGACTTTTTCATACAACTCTACCTACAGTCAAGGGATTTAATTTACTCTCAGCAATTCAGCAACGTAGTTGCTCGTATATCCCACTCACTGTGCAGAGTGGGAATCATCTTTTTTATAAAATACATGTATTACTGTTTTCAAAAGAAAACAAAAAGAAAAAGAAACATACATACACATATAGTATATATACAATGGTTAAAAAGAACTTTTCAAGGGGATATATCTTTGTCTTCAAATATTTAAAATGTTTTCATTGTTTATTTGATTTTCACAAAACTTAATCAATTCTTTATAGCAAACTCTAAATGTCATGTTTTGCAAACTTATTAAAGCAATTATTTGTATTTGGATTTTAACAATTACTAACAATTATTTGGTTTGTTCAAAGCGACCCCACATGTGCTTTTTGGGGGAAAATACAACAATTGTTTGTGGTTTTTGTTGTTAGTGTATGTACAGTACAAACGGAATTGGTGATTTACTGCACATACAACGTAAAATAGCTCATGTTTGTATCAGCAGTATGCATTGATAATGAACATTCTTTTAATTTTTTTAAAATCAAACAACGACACCCTGTCAGTCATTTAATGCACATGTAGTTAAATATAATCTAGCGAATTGGAGGTATATTTCATTCAGATATTAATATTGGCATGAGGTTTTTATTACATAGTTTGATTTTGTTTTTTATTGTCTCCTTTAATCGAGCAGAATAAATCTAAACTCAGGGAAGGGTATCGAAAGTCAGAAGAAAATGACAAGACTTTAATGATTCAGGACAGCTACCTTCAACACTCTGCCACAATAACCCAAACAATTTTCTCATCCCGACAAAATTATAGCAATTGCCTTATTGGGATGAAATCAAGCAAATCGAAATAAAATTTGATGTCTAATATAATGGGCGTCTGGGCCAGAATGATAACTTTAATATTAAAAAAAGTTAGATACAACATGTGATAATGCTTTTGAAGAAAACTTGTGTATGGCATTAAACTTTACACATTTCCTTTAAGGTTAGCATTTTAGGCTGCAATGAAAACTGCTTTCGTTTAATGACAAATGCATTCAGTTAGGATATATATCTACATATGAGGAAGGCTGCAGCTATTGTTGCGTCTACAGACAGTCACGTCAACATGTCACACAGGAGTTTGGTTAATGATTAAATGTATCTCCGTGGAATAAAATTGGAAAGGAAATTCAGAGAATAATGTTACGTTACTATGAAACACTTATGCCACTTTAATGGTGACATTTTACATATAGCTGATAAATGAGAATTGCGTTTAATAAGTCTTTGGAAGCACTCAACTTCAGTAAATAGGATTGAGCGTCAGGCGGCTCTACAAGTGAATTCGAATGTTTTTTAACATTTGCGCAATTTTTTTCATTATGGAATTGTCGGCTTTACTTTATAATGATAACTTATACTTGCTAAACAAAAGGAAAATGCTGTTTTTATATTATACACTATAAATGTCATTACAGAGAACACTTTTATAACCAAATAATATCAGTTGTGCCATTTATTGGTTGTATAACATCCAACAAAAAGGATGAATAAAATACCATAAAATGACACACTCTATCCATTACACAACATTGTAACTCAAATTGATTCATCTCTTCAAACTAAAGTGGAATGCTAGCAACATATATCTTTTCCCGCTACACTATTTTTTTTTCTACTATATTTAATTGACGGAAATGATAGAGAAGTGAACTATGGCATTATGGTAACTTTGTATTCTTCAATAAAGACTTTTTGTAAGTGTTGTACAATAAAGACAGACGATCATGAATGAAATGAACAAGCAAGTAGTATTTTCAAAAAAACATCATCAAAATATCATATTGTTTGTTAAGCTATCTATCGTCCAATGATTAACTTCCTTAAGAATGTTTTTTTCTTTATCACATCTTACAAAAAAACAACAAGGAGAACATTTGTTATATCCATTGCAGGAGTACAATTACCATCTGAATGAAAACTATTTGAACTTGTGGTTTTGATTATATTATAAGAAATTATCTTTGAGGAAAGTAAGATAATATTCCTTAATCAAACACATATAATAAAACTGATTAATTCAAAAAGGGGCATTTCTCGACATCACGTCACGAAGACAAGCATGTTGATTTTTTGTGCAGATTATAAAATTTCAACACGTGACTTTCAATCCGCCTGTTTAAAAAGTTTATAACGGTAACATTTTTAGATTAACTAAAATAAAAAGAAATTCGTTTCCATTAGGTATTAGCTAACTATATGTCATTATTTTAGTAAAATACACAAAACGGCGTCGCACTAAAAGCTTAGAGGACATACATTATGTGTTTCAATTTAATAAAACAGCAAAATGATACCAGTTACGGTAATTACAGGAAACCATTTCTCGTTTCTTTTTGCAACGGTTCTGCAATTAATATCTTTTGGGTTTATCTTGGCATTTTTGGAAGAAATAATAGTGATCCAATGTCTTAAGCATTTTTTTTCAAAATGTCTCAATTTGGCTAGGTAGGGACATTTAGTTCAGAATCAAACGTAAAAAAGATAAATTAAAGCATAAATTCGGACGGCACCTGACAAGATATCGACCAAAAGAGGACTGAGAATAAAAAGAAAATTTTATTGTTAACTTTTGTAGCGGATAACATAGCTTGAAAGTATATTCATGAAATATTTCCGTTATCATTAAAATGTTAGTTTATTTAAAATGTTATTTAATTTTATATGAATAAGTTATTTGTGTGTAAAAAATATTAATGTTTAATTACCTTAAAACTAAAGATAACTCAGGGGGTATGACTTGGTTTGGTAAATTTCGCTGAAACAGATAATGAGCGAAGTGATTTACACATTTCATACAATAAATGACTTTATAAATATGTCTAAAGCTTAAAGCTGTTCTTGATAGCTTTAAATTAAATTTTCTTTTGAGATAAAGAGAATATTTATAAGTTATTTGAAACATTTTGATTTAGTTAATATGTAACTATGTAATAATGATAATGAAATGTTTATATAAACCATTAAATATTTCAATGACAAAATAATGAGACCTGACTATAGATATTTCAATCAAACCGCGCCTGCAACCGTTGCCGATTTTGCCGTTTTTTGCACTCTTATTTTTTTATATCATGCCAATCACTAAATGACATGCTTTCTGCAAATAGGTACAATTTATTTAACCTAGATATGATTCTGTTATTATTTATACATGTGTTTGTATTCAATGTATTATGACTTATTAATATTTCATTTAGGATCATACATTTCCATAATTTACATTAATCAAACCGAATCTGCAATTTTCATGTAATATTGTTGTGATTAATGCTTCCAAGAGATCACCCTTCTTCTAGAGTTTTATTATCTAACGATTATACACAGAGCACATACATTTAACACGATAATTTATATCCTGTTTAAGTATACATGCAACGTCGGAGTCGCCAATTTGTTCAGATTTATTTTTTTATCTTTTAGAGTTTTTATCAAATACATCTTTTTACAGACTTATGATGTGTTTTTATATCTTTTGATCAATAATTTCTTTTGTACGGTGAATATTATTTTCTGAGGTAAGAATTTATCAAATGGCCGACAGAAAACAATTTTAGTAGGAGAAACATCGAGCAACAGTATATTTATTTCATAAATTCATATGCCTTAAATAAAGTGCATGGAACACCGTAAACAAAGTCAACATTTTACTATAATTCCATTGTAGCAACATCATTAAAAACCAACAAAAATATAGATAGTTCAGATTTGGAACGGTACATGAGTCCGGTCCTTTTATTACTCAACATTTCTTATAAGCTTAATTATATTTGTCATTAATGCGTGGTATATATAATTTCTACTATTTGCAATGTCGGTAAGTAATAAAGAGAATGTCCCATTCGAAGACAAAATAGATTGACAATGTTATCAATGTTTTCACAAAGTAATACCTGTAATAGGCACATACTTTTTCTTGACGAAAAGCATTCTCGAGTATTAATTCCAAAACGTTGAAACCTTAAATAAGTTATAAAATGTTAGCGGAAGTAATTGATAGTTTGTTCACGATGAAAGAGAAAATATCATGATACAGAAACATAAAACATGATTATATGTATATCAAACATGAGTATTCAATATCAAATTAAGATATTTATGACCATTTTCTAAAATATCTTGACAGCGTAAACATGACGTAAATTTCCAAGTAAGGTTCTAAATAACTATTGTAAGTACATAATGCATGAATTATGTTGGAAACTTGATATAAATCATTGTCATTACAGGCTTGAGCTTTAAGATATGGACTAAGTGTAGATCAACAAAAGTGAGCAATTAGCTAAGAACGAACACACAACACATTCTCCTATATAAAAGATTCTGTTACTTCTGTAACACCGGACAACAGTATTGAAGTACAACCAGGGGGACACCGACCTGATAAAGGGTAAGATGATGTCTGGGTGGAAGGAGCGGAAACGAACCGCTAAAACTTAAACTCATTACGCTTAAAAAAATTTTTTACAGGGTGTGTGTTTGAATTTTATTTATTTAATTTACTTAACATTTCTTATCATGGTTTTAAAATAATAAACAATTGTATATGGATGCTCGTTAGGCATAAACTATATGAACTGAATAATCTTATATATATGACCGACATTATCGATGCTATGGCAGCTATACAAATTGTTAAAAGAAGTACAGCATTGTTGTTAATATTAATTTACATGACAGTATAGTAAATTACAGTTCTTTTGACAAAATAAAAAAAAGAACAACAAAAACAAATGTTACGGTAAACTAATACATCGCGAAGAATATGGAGGAAATATTTGCAAATATTTGTAAGCATGCATTTTAAACATACAAAATTACTTAAATGTTGCGAAACAAAGGTCAATAAATAATACATTTAACCGTTAGCGATCTATTTCTCGTATGTAAACATTTTGTTATAGTTGAATCATTTTTAGTTTGGTGAAATGATACAATTTCTAGTATGATAATGTTGTTTCATATTGACTTTTTTTTTCACAAAGAGTACAGATATTTTTTTAAGGACACACATATATGATTGGTTTAAGTAAGGATAACGGACCTTGATGAGCATGTTTTGGAGCGGAAGTTTGGTAAGTTCTGAATATATGACGTCGAAATTGAAACAAAAGCAATCTCGACTCGTGTCACAAACTTGTACTTATAATAAATAGATTAGAAAAAAAATGTGAAAGGCAAGGAATAATTCGACCTCTCTCAGGTGAATGGCATCGAATTATAGACCTTTTTATATAATAATGAGATAATAATTACTGAAATATTATTCAGGGGAAAAACAAACAATGTAATTAACACTTTTCTTATCATGACGTTTAACTGTATTACAGCCGTGCCTGTGATTTGTGTTTTGTGATTCAACGAATAATTACAGAGCTGAGTGGAATAGGCATAATGGAACGTTTTATCTTTATGCAAATGACAGCCTAATGATGTGTGAATTTCGTTTAAAGGCAATGTTTTTCTTTTCTTATCATGCATGTCATAATATAACACATAGAACACTAGAACAAAGTAACACTTTTAACGTACACATCACTAATTTAACATTTGTTGGGTCGTATGGGGGTTGCGTTCATTGAACGCCGCCTTTCTTTGTTGATCTTATTTATCATATTTATTACTTATTTAACATTGAACATTTTTAATGTATCATGTACATTCATTTGCTTTTGACTTTTAGAAGAACAAAATTGGTAGTTAAATTAATAAAATACGCCGTATAACAATTAGTTCGCTACATATATAGTAATCTTTATTATATGGTAAAATTTGAATATCAATACAATGTTTATTAGCTTCTTGGGTGTTTTTGATGTTAGCTCAAATCTATAAAACTGTGCGTGCGCTCTTTTACTACATTCTATAACTGATATATGAATTCCATTAGGATTGGCATATTTTCTTGGCTCCTGCTGCTCTCAAAGCATCATTTCAACAAAACACGCAGACCAACAGTGATTTAAAGGAAAGTCAGCGTCTTATCTCTCTAATTCAATGAAACAAATACAAGTGAAGTACAGTTAGTTGCATGCAAGATATACTATATATTGAAATGTTTGTCCTTACGTCTTTTTTGTCCTTTAAGGTCAATAAAAATTTCAGTTTGATAAAGAAACGGCTTTTTATTCCTTATGTTTTTATGGTTTTGCCTTTGTTTTTATTCAACGATTTATTTTAAACTTTTAATTTCTTGTAATCTGGTAGTTATAATGTGCATCGCGGTATTGCTCATGTTAAAATCGCACATGCTTATGTAAATCCCACAGCGTTAATTAAAATCTGGATAAGAGGTGATCCCTCTACAGCCAAAAAATACATGAAAACTGCAGGCTCAGTTTGATTGAATCTGCTCATCAGAAATGGTGGAAAATGCAACATCCCGCATGCCCCTTAGCACAGGCTTAATCGCTTTTCAATCTTCAACACTTTAAATGCTAGAATCAATGATCCCAGAAGACCAGAAAAATGTTACAACATTGTTACAGTAGTAACGTACGTTTTGATTTTAAAAGAAGACCTATATGCGACTTGGCAAGACAACATTACACCCAAATATCAAGAATCTAACAAACGTTTTGAAAAATAAGCTTATATGGTTTACAAAACTTCCCGCCTTATTTTACAATAAATGATTAATGTTTTTCCCAGGACTACGCATATTTTTCTAGTCTCCCGTTACAAGCATGACAACATGTCAACAGGAAATGCTGGGTAATTATTCAATAGGTCCCTTCGGATAGATATCAAGACGAAACCTCTAGAAATATTTTTATGATATTTTAAAAGGTAAAATAATTTGCAAGGTTCTTAGAAATATGTATCGTCAAAACATCTATTGTTTTATTATAATACCGCTTCTTTCTTACAATAAAGAATACCCTATTTTCTTCTGTAAAGTAGGGAACACGTGTGATCATGAACGTGTCATAGAAAAAAACCAGTATATTTAAAAGATAAGACAACATTCGCTGTCATACCGCCATAGTCTTTATAATCAACAGGTAAATTGGTCTAGAACGAATAGGAAAGCATAAAATACAATAACCGATTGCAGACAATTGAATATTAAAGGAAAGCCGTGATATAAGTTGAAGCAAACATTAGCATACAGTACTAATATTTAATTTTCTGTCTTAAATGCTTCTGATACATGTCAGATAAGACATGTGCAGTGACGCCAGAGAGACTACACATATATCTTGTTTGGCTCATTCGTCTTGATTAATATGACAGTAAATTCGCCCCGCATACAAGTTGATTTATAAGCATTGAAGCTAAGGGTAAAAAATGATTAAATATCAAACATCAACAGTTTGTAATGAGACATGTGCTCGGAAAACATGGTTTGGAAACTTGATTTAGATTTAGATGTCAATATTTTACAAATCCTTTTTATTTATTTCGTTATTGATATTTATTACAAAATTTTGTTTCCAGCAGCTAGTGACCTCCCTACTTGCTTACGTGTCATAAAATACCTTACCAAACATATCTTTGAGCGAAGACTACTATAAGGGTGACAGTAAGTCCGCTTGATAGCCGTATGATGATCTGTCTGATTGCTACTTAACAGAAACTATCACTTCATTTATCACTACATAATTATCTTGTTATTGACTTGTCGATTCCTGGGAAAATATTTATACTTAAAGGCACTTTCTTATGTCTGGGAAAGCCAGGAGTGAAAATAAGGCTCATTTAAATCCAATGATCGTATATGTTAGAAGGAGGCAATTATCTCCAATTATTCTTGGACAAATCGGACAGGAAGAGAAAATAAAATATTACTGGAGTGTTATTTTCATCATAAGGCTCAATACAACGATGAATATAATACCAACTTAGAAATTGTGACATCATATTTAAAATGTAAGAAAGATGAGTAGTTATACTTTATAGTTTATATGTATTTATTTTTATAATTGCATGCTAAAAATGAAACGGTGACTGAGTTGCAAAGGTTTAAATCATTCACTCTGTTTGCTAAAAGTATTTGTTGTAATTGTGAAAAATGACTGGCAATTGGAAAACGTTTAAAGTCTTTAAACTAAATTCAAGCAAAGAATCCTACCAAATATCATCATCAATTCAATTATAGACATGTTTTGTATTCTATTTTCACATCATTTCGATTTTAGTGCCCCAAATTGATCTATGTATCGATAGAGGAAGCATTCGTTAAATGCCGCAATTCCTTGTTGATTTAGTTTCACATATTTTCTGTTTTTATTTTAGACTTTGTGACCTTAGTGTAGTTTCTGCAAAAGTTTTTTCGGCAATGGAACGAATAAATAAATGTAATAAAATCTTAACACTATCGGAAAATTATTTTTAGTATAAAATGTTTTAATACAGTGTCAAACTTTGTTATCTATATATTACAACAGCATTTTTGTTAGTATCTACTACTTTTAAATAGGGGGACGCGAAATCGCCAAAGAACGCAAAAACCGGCAAAATTTACAAAGGTTGCAGAATAGGTTAAATAATGAAAATGACAGTTATCGTAAATGCAGTGTAAGGTTTCAATAATTCTAAACTAAACAACATGCAACGTATGTTTTTAAAGTCTTGAATTTCGAATAAAAATGATGTATTGAACTTTGTAAAACATTAACGAAATATTCAGCTTTAAAAATGCTAAAATGTTCTCTTTGATTAACGAATATCATTTGCATTGTTAAAATACACCGGGGCAATGTACTTCCTAAACACATTTCGTGTCTTCTGTACATTTGTTATTGAAAACAAATTGACTTTAAATGCAAATACTGCATTGCTATGCAGACAAGTTGTCAAATGTAATCTTGTATTACAATGATGCTAGACACAATGTCACATGCGATTTCGCTGCAGTTACCGTAAACATGTTCCTTATAATGTTTTAGTTAAAACGAAAAACGAAAAGCCTTCCCTTATTGTCATTTAATAGCTACTTTATACAAATAATAAGCGAAACAGAGTTCATTAAGCCACTAAATCCGGGTCTTAATATATTTAAAGATTCAAACATCAGATATATGCATAAATAGTAGTAAAGCGACAAAGGATATTTGATTGGAAATTGTAATACACCCTCACGCACACACATACACACGAAAATAAAACAAGGAACAAGAAAAGAAGAAAATTAACAATTTTGATTGTACGAGTATGTACAATTGCCATAGAACGCTTAACGGCCCATTATGCCGGAAAAATTGTAATGACCTAAACCATATTTTTCTTCTCTTCCTTTTTGCTTCTTGCCAGTTTGTACAGTTATAGTGATACAGTACTTTTATGACAAATAGTGGTACATTTAGCTACTATTTCAAGGTGACAACATGCTCCAAAAGCAGTATTTTAACGTTTTAAATTTCGTGTTTAGTAAAATTTATTCGTTTCTGAGACATAATGTTCCTTTATTATTTTCTAAGCATACGGTGTATTTGTCTGGTGCGTGCTTTAAATCTATTTATCAACTACACTAATGTGTGTCTTCTGTGATGATTGGTCATTTTGAACGATTTTATTTCCTACTGATATAAAGTTATAATTATGTTATAGCATGTGTAAATTTATCATTTTACATTCATTAATATTTAATGTTGAGGACAACATTTCTAAAATGGTTTAACAAGATGTTGCATATTTGCATATGGAGCATGACAATTTCAATATATTTGTAGGAAACATTTGATAAATTACTAAAAGAAAGGCAAATTAGAGTTTTACATTTTCGTGACAGAGGACTGAATACTAAAAGGTAATGTTATGCGTAAATAATAACATATTTTATTTCGCAATAAACACATTCTTCTTAATATGAAGCGATCACGTCAAACAAATAAAAATAGATTGTTATGAAATAGATTAAGCAAAACATACGCGTAATATCAGACAAGCCTCCGGTCCAAAATGGTTGTTTCTTACTTCTAACATACAACCAATCATTAAAGAGATAATATAAAGACTATTCTTTCATATACGATTTGATTTGATAGGATTGAAGTATTTGTCCGTATTTTCCCTATATAAACTAAGCATGTCCGTATTTGACCAACAATGTGTACGTATTATTCCTTACCCGTCCGTATTATAACCTTTTGCAGGTTATAAAATGCTTTTAAATTCAGTATCTCGGACCATTCTTAACCATTAAAGCTACCAAAAGGTGACACTAAGACATGTTCCGATTGTACCAATGTGTAGCCATGAGCGTTACACGAGAGCATATTCAGTTTTCGTCCTAAGCTTGTTTCGCCAATGAAATTTGTCCGTATTTCTCCGGATTTCCCCTACAACATGAACAGTAGAAGAAGAAAGTGTTTTCATATTGGTGCTAAAATTCAAATTACAGTAACTGTTACAATTTGGCATGGATTATTTTGTCATCACTTATGAAAAGAAAGAAAGCGATAGTCTATATACTTTTTAAGCATAGGTAAATCGCACATTTGTTATACATAAATCGTCTGCCTTTCCTTATTGATCTTGTTTATCATATACTTTGTTTACGTTGATATTTGTTTGCCCCGCCAAATAGGTGGGGTTTGTAGAGGCCATAATATGTTCCTCGTGTCCGTTTGAGCGGGCGTGTGCGGGCGTGCCTGCGAGTGCTTGCGTTTTTTCGGAAAAGTATATACTTCGTATTTGACCAATGATTCTCCATGAAAACAATATATTGTTAGCCGCTGTGTTGCGTGAAAGACCCAGGTCAGTATGAGTCTAATGTCCTTATGTCGTAAGAGCAGTAAAATCCGGTCCATTATGCATGCATGATGGTACCAATAGAAGGCCAATGTGTAGCTGGGAAGCATTAAATTCCTTGCTCAAAAGTTTATACAGGGGTCAGACTTAGATACTGAACATTATATTTGTTACATATTTGTTTGCTTAACTTTGTTACGCCAGTCCTCCTATACCTACAAGACTGTTCAATATTGAATGTGTGATACAGAAATGGTGAAGTATTTTCTGATTTAGACATCCTTAATTTGATCTCTGTTTTAAATACTTGTCTGTTTATAGGATTTAAGTGGCGCCATGGAGAATAAATGAATGTTTTGGGCACTTAATAATGCAACATTTTCTTGACAATAAAATTAGCTTGCACACAATTACCAATTACCAGCAGTTTCTTTCAATTCTGCAAGAACATTATAAAACAAACCATATCAGACGTATAGATACGTTTCCTCGGAAAACATTGTTTGAATACCTCATGTTTTAATGTAAATTTCTAACGTATTGACATAATTCATTATAACAACAATATAGGCTAATTGATTTGTTTTATCATTTTATCTGGCTACATTTAACCGGTATGTGCCAAGACATCAGTCTTCTTGCCTTATTCATCTTATATTTTATTTGTTGCAACGTGACCGTAAGAGTATTCTTAACAAGAGACACGAAGTTTAATTTGATTTCTACATCCAAAACAATTATTTCTGAGAGTCAAATTTATTCTTTAAACCACGTATTTATGATATTTTTGGCATTTGTAATCCTTGTTGTGTTTATAACAATCACTTATGTATGTCTGTGAAAATTTGATAAAACATAATGCCATATTGATGCAAAGCTCGTAGTGGAACAATTATAAGTAAAATAGAGAAACACAGAATCCCTAAAGAAAGTCCAACACAACAAAATTGAAAATGCTGCAGGCTAATTTCACTCTCCTGTGAGTATCGGTAAAAGGTTTTTCTTTCGTTTACTTTCAATTTAGCTGCATTTCGGAAGAATATTTGCGCGCTTGTATCATACGGGGCATATCAGATTTGCTGAAAAATATTTCTCATATTACTACAAAAGGTGCAATCGGGTTATTTGCCTTTATTTTCTTAAAGGTGTTTAAGTTAATTTACAAGTATAGGAACAAATTACTACCAGCATATTTTATTTCGTATGGGTGCATTATGTCCGATTTTCCTCCGATCATTAAAAAGTATATTTTCATTCATAATAATTACATCAAATTAAAAGAATTCTGTAATTGTAAAGTTTAAATATTGATACAATTAAATTATATCAAACATTTAAATTCTAGAATCAAAGCAATTCACATATTAAAGCATACAAAAGAAAACCAATGGCAAAATTTCGAAAAAGGCTGAATCCTCGAAAGAAAGCTATAAAAACAAGGTTTTTAAGTAAACATTGCAGACTTTGTTTTGATTCACAAATAAGGCATATTCACCCAAAACACTCTAAAATGCATATACTCTAGCTTTTGATTCCGTTCGGTCCGAGTTCGCCACGTACTATAATTACTCTAAAAGCAAAATGTGCTCCCCGGTAGCTAAATCTAAACTGTTTTCGCCACTTGCCTGTCATGGAATTATTGTGCGCTCAAATTATACATTTGCCCTACAATACTTATAGACAAAAAGCAACAGAAGCAAAACAGTATCAAATAAGCATATATCTACATTGTTTATTGTTTAATTTATCTCCCTTTATAATACTTAATAATGCAAGGTTACAGATTGATCAAAAATGATTTTAACAATTTTGCTTATGCAGCCTTTATATATTGACTAATGTTTTTCATAATGGCTTGGGTTGTTCTCTAAATTTTAGTGCAGTTAAAGAGTACTGGTATCCAGGTCACTGTTGCTACAATTAGATATAGAATTATGTGCATTGAATACATTGACAATTGTGCATGTTTGGGGAGCAGCATTCATTGCTATTCGTGTTGACAATGTCACAGTACAATTAAAAGGAAACATGTTTGTGAAATGAAAAACATATCTTACAAAAATATATAAAAAAATAAGCTTAGAATAAAGTACATAAATATATAACTATAATTAAAAGTCATATCTTACAAAAATATATAAAAAATAAGCTTAAAATGTCTTAGAATAAAGTACATAAATATATAACTCTATGTTATTTCCCTTATTCAACTGTTATAGTTCCAGAGACTTAATTTCATCATGAGTTTTGCTGGGATTTTTTGTTTCGATTTTTTACGCAAACAACAGTATTGTTTTTTTTATTCAATCTGTTATGAATAATTCAAGATTTGCCGTTGTTAGTTTCAATGTAACTGCTGCAATTCTTGTACACGAGCAATTAAACCAAAAACAGGCTCAATCAAACCGAGGCTGCAACATATTCAATTTTGCTGTTTTGGACTTTCTTTAGGGATTCCATTTTTCTCTATTTTACAGATTTTAATACGATTATGTTTTAAAATTGACAAATATTTTTCTAAATGAACTTTCTTCAAAATATCGGCTTACCTGTTTTCGTTACAAACCTAGGTAGACAAATAATGGAAAACAAATATTGTAAATAAATAACAGTGACAAGATAAGTAAATAATTAACGATTGAAAAGAATAGAAAAACGACGGTACTTATTACACAGACGTTAGTAAACAACCTTTTTCTGACATGTTTACCTAAGATATTAAAAAAATCTTCGATTTTGTCTAAAAACAAAACCAGTTTATCCTTGCTGTAACTTGTAAATCATGTACGGCAAAACTAACACAGAACTTATATTAAACACATAGAATTGACATGCAAGGTATTCATTATCTACTTTTACGTATGTGTGCTAGATCATGGGAATCAAATCATTCTAAATTAACATCAGTTTTCAATCAGCCGATCAATAGAGTATATATACTATATTAATACATGTATACCTATGTTTCATGAATGACAGATGTTCAATGTGTACAAAAGAATATAAAAAATAGAATAAAATATAACGGATAGTTTATAATAGAATATAATAAATTTCCAATAACCGGCCTTTTCAGCATATAATAAGCAATATTTTTTTAACAAAATGTACACAACATAATAAATAAAGCATAACTTAAACATAATTATAATTTATTTGGTTGATATAATTAGTATAGGATTTGTGTCAATAAGGTACCATGGTAGATAAATATAAGAGATAACGTAAATTTGAGAGAAAACACTTTTTACTAACACTAACACTATCATATTTGTAGTGACCAACAATGTTCTATGTAGCATGTTTCATACAAATTAATTGTAAAATATTAAACATTTTATAATATTACTTATGAGTTCTTAATGTTGTCTTTTTTAAATATGGAGCTAGATGCAAACCACTTATAAAGTAAAATTAGTCACAGCAGTAATAGATTTATTAGTCTCGCATTTCATTATAATTATATACAAGCCTTAACTTCTCTAAAAAATAAGAATACAATTTTTTACAATTTTAGATACCGAGCATACTAATTCACAGAGATCTTTTAGAAATATAAAGATGGCATATAAACCTAATGTGTTATTTAGTTTGAACAACACCTGCAAATTATATTATTTTTAGAAACAGTTGGTTTCAGTTTCTAGTTTATTTTTTTAGTGAGAGAAGAAGTAATTTTAAGATCTTGTTTGAATTCAAAAAGACTATAAACTTTCTTCAAAATTTCATAAGTTATTAATTTTCCACTTTGCTCATTGTAGCATTTTTGTAAACGTTCCGCCTAATTGGGTTTAATTTCTCTTACAGCACAGAAAAACAATAAATTTCTTATTCAGCCACACATGTTTGTATGTATGAATAAGTTTTCTTGCAATGAAGTTTATTTTAATGAAGTCGGCTTGACATAAATAATAAAAAGGTGTCTTAAGTATTTTGTTGACTGCGTGATACTATTTACATATAAGCGTGTATTAGGTTTGTAGTCGGCTACGTAATGAACGTTCTAAATTCACTTTGCAGTCCAGACTAGGAAATTCTTCTAGATTTTTATCCGCCGAGACCCATTTAATCATTAGCCAGCATTTCCTGTTGACATGCTACCGTGATTGTTGAAGCACGCTATTAAAATGTTTATCGTGGCGGAACGGAATCTCGTTTATAGCAAACCCAATGACATGGATCTGGGACATCTAATGTATGACTGAATAGCACATATATTCGGTGAAGCTTGTTTTATAATCGTTTTGGCCAATGTTTGTAACGTAGACCTATTATTCGTACAGTAACTAGTACATCAGATAAGCCAGCGTATCCAAGATGATTCAATTATGTATCAAGAGGCCTCGCACTTTAGAATTCTAGAATGGGGTTTGGTTTTGCCTCATGTGTAATAACAATGTTGAATCACAAATTAATAATAAATACAATAAGTCATTCAACAGATTATAATTTAAAGAATTGGCAGTAAACAGGAAAGAACACATGCACATGTTTGTGGTCTTTTAGCTATAATGTTGAAGACCTTTTGCAGCGTTTGTGCTAACTGGAAAGGTTTTCATAAATTTTGCAAATCACGTTTAGTAACGATTTCCAGAGATAGGCATCATTATATATTTATTTAAATGATTTTAGAACTAAGCGAAAAATAATACAGTAAATAGATAAAATATCTTATACAAATAAATGCTACATTTAAATAAAGATAATTTCGGAAAAAAGTACTAGACAATTTGTGAATGCAAACGTTTAAATAAAAGAACAACGTTTTGTAGGTTTCAATGAATTCAAATGATAATTCCTATTTTACTTCAAATCACATGTAAACAACACCATATTTACCCGAATTAACCTAAGAAAATCATAGACAAAAAAAAACTTATAAAATGTCAGTAAACTAGGACAATGACTTTAATAAATTATATTGCGACGATGATAACGATTTACAGACGTATGAACTTTCCTCTGATTGCTACTTTATAAAGCAATAACCACAACAGAGCTTCATTTGTAAAGCAATTATCCATATAATGTTGTATTTACGGTTTCTACGACTATATACTTGGTGAAGTACTTATTCATGTCTCGTTAATTGTAATGTAGCACAATAAGCTTATTTTGTCTCATTGTCTTAAGTTTATAAGGGAAAACATCTCATCGTTTAAGAACAATCAATACCAAGTTCATATATCTGTTTAGAACTGTTTGAATGTTTACGGTAGTTTGCATACTTGTACCCACAAAAAACGTTTCGTTGTTTTAGTTAGGATTTTTTTGTACGCAAAGTTCACCTCAAGATCATAATAACATAACAACGTCCTAAATAAAGCAGTATTATTAAGTTTAGTGTGATATTGTGAGACAAAAACACATTTTTGTCTTATTAAAGTAATAACAAGCTGATAATAAATACTATTTAAATTCTACCATTTTTGTTTGCTTATATAAATACACTAAGATTACTGTCAGCTTATTTTCCAAATCTAGTTTTGAGAAGTTTTATTGAGACGTGATGTAAACCATAAATAAGAATGCAAGGGTCTATCTAAGATTATTTATATTAATATAAACCGGTAGTTTGACGTCATTTCTAGATAAATATATAAGGTATTCAAATATTTCAGATTCATTTTGCAGTATACGTTTTTAAATGCTTTGCGTTGGTACACAATAATATGTACATGTATAGAAACATTATTACCTGCAATGAAAAAATAAACTTTTAAGGTTTTCCTTAACTAAATAAATATATTAAATGTTTTTTTCCATGTTAGGTTCGTACTGAAACTGTTTGGAGACAGTCTTAGATTTATCCGATAAATAGAAAGAGGAACAACTTTTTAATTCTTTTACTGGCAAATTTGTTTTATAAACAGACAATTTTCATCATTAAGTTAAGATTGGCTATTGGTGAAGATGTAGAATTCTCGACTTGTGTGCAAATGGCGCTCTGATTTTATTGTTATAACCATTTTAAGTTTTATACAACACAAAATACAATTATATGGTAACTCTACCAAAGTAGTAATTTAGGTTTTCCATTCTTATTTGGCTTAACATTTGCCTTTACACAACTTTCTAGACGTTTTTCAGTTATACAGCCCAGTGACGAGTATTTACCAGTATAAAACGTTCTCCGTATATTACCGCCTACTTCGCCACATAATTCTGAGATGGGTGACGAATGTTTTAAGTATGCAGTATATAATGAGGTACGAACACCTTCTACTAAATATCTTCACATCTGACGCTAAGAAGATCTGCCCGCTGAATAAATTCTTATTAATGTTGAACGTTAAAGTTTAACATACATTATGTGTAGTTAAGAAAACAAATGCAAAAACAAACACCCGCATTTGTTGCAAGTTTTGTAATTTTCGTCACTATATAAGCTTACTGTAACATTTGCTACTTTTTAAACAAATATATAGCAATCTAATTTTGTGACAATAACTTAAATATAAGTCATTGGTACAGGCATAGAACAGCCATACATGTAATTGTTCCTGTTGCCCAATGCTGTAAGTAGTTCGGTCAAACTTTTATCAAGTTTGAACATTAATTTAATTAATAAAATTTCTTAACTTTTATTCGCATTATTTACTTTAACTGAGTCCTTTTCCTTTAATACTGCAGTAATACTTATGCCTTTTGAATAATTGTTCTATTCATTGAAATATAACTTGTCTGTAGCTTGTAAAAGCCATTTGTTTGTGATGTCAACATGTCAACAAACCGACATACATCATGAAAAATAGGAATGACAAAATTGCTATCGCCAACATTGTTTTCAGGAAAATGCGATAGGATTTTTCATCAATGCTAAGCTTCACATAAATTACACATTTAAATCGTGTTAGACAAACACGATCTAGGACATGCTTTTTTCGCTTTCCTAATGTTAACGCTTAGTCATTTAAAAAAAATTATTTCCTACTAATATATACAATGATCATTACATGATCACATGTGTTGATATATAAACTTTTATTTACATCGATTGTTAAGGGCAACATTTCAAAACTGTTAGCACTGTATTTCAAACATTTTAGTCGTGTCACTTTGCATATCGCTTTTACCATATACTTTTATCAATAAAAGTCTCCGAACATTGTTTTATGCGCGGGTTAAAAAACACCTATAATCTGTTTGATGAAAATGTGTACGCTTTCATGTTGTGAGTTGTTCCTCACCTTTTTTTCTACAATTATTGAGGGTATTTATTCAGCTGGATTGAAAATGTTTTAACACTTCTCCTACAGTCACGACAACATGTCACCAATAAATGTTTGATAATGATAAAAAAGAGTCCCTTCGGACAAAATCGAGACGAAAGGCAAGGAAAGAATTTATGAATGTGTACTACGCATCTTTTATAGTGCTAAAGAATTATGTAGAGAGCGAGCACACGTTTTAAATATTATTTAATTTTAATACCTGATGCACAGATGATTTCAAAGCAAACAAATCAAAGATCTATTTCCAGATTGAAATACAAAATAATATTCCAGCTCGAGGTTCAAAGGAAACAATTACTTAAGATTCGATTTTATTAAATTCGCCCGTGAGATACAATAAAGAAAAAAATATTTAATTCCCCAAGGCGGATTAGATTAGAAAGTATACAATCTTCAAAAATAATAGAAAAACCTCAACAGATAGCATTATTTAAGAAGGCAATTGCAAACAAAATCCAGTTTTTTCTGAACTTTTTAGAATTATAGCAAACATCTAAAATAAATTCTGTTTATGTCTCCGTTCTTGTAATGTGTCGCTAACGGTAGGAGTTTTATTGTCTCCTTTGCCTGCGAATCCCTTACCTCAACACCCTTATCCTTGTAAGTGCTTGGCCAGTCTATTTAATTAAAGAGTCGTCATTCGTAAGAAAAAGTTTTTCGTTCTTTCGAAAGGTCAGACATGAGTTTTATGTTTAGATAACATTTTTGGAGAATGTTAAATGCTTTTCGACTGAAGACTGAAGTGCTGAAAGAAACATTACTTGTCGTAGAAGTAACAAATTGTAAACCAGTTATTTTACTAATTGTTAAAAAGCAATAGTTTGGCAATTTGCGAATAGTGACCTTTTGGAAACTATATCATAACACCAAAACGAAAAGCTTTTCAGAAAAAAGTGAACATTATTGTTGAGACATAAAGGGCCTTTAAAAGCCTTATCGTATGGGTTTTTAATTTGACATTAACAAGAAAACATGTGTCATTATGAAATCAGACATAAGAAGAAAGATATAACACTGAATTTGCAACATTTAACATTCAACCTTTATAAAGGCGCCAAAGTGAATAAAGATATATTTTAAGCGGTTCACTTTGCATAATTTCTTGCGAAAATAAAAAACGCCTGAACAGTAGTACCAATTACCAGCAGTTAGTTTTCCGTCTAAAGGAGCAATAAAAGTGTCGGAAAACCATTGTTCGAGGACATCAGATTTTAATATAAATTTCCCACGATTTGAAAATAACAAAAGCTAATGAATATTGTTCCGCATTATTTGTAAAGCCGGCTACGTTAAAAACTATATCTTACAAAGCACCAGTCTTCTTGTCCAATTCATCTCGTACACAATTTGTAATAATGGGACAGTAAGTACTCTTAACGGGAAACATGAAGTTTTATCTTGATTGCCGCTTCACAGAAACAATAACTGCAATAACTGAAAAACAGATTTATCTATCAAACCACGTATTCATTAAGTATTTGACATTGCGTTTCCGTAGGCTATTAGTTGTTCTTATGACAATCACTTATCTATGTCTGTAAATATCCAATAAGACTTATTATCATACTTATTTGAAGCTAATTGTCGCGCAAGCACGAGACAGTTATTTCCATTAATTGTTTTATTCCAAAGACAGAATATTTTCCGTTCTGCTAATAGATTGTTTTCTAAAAATTATTATTCTGTATTATAAACATTAAGAAAGTGAATGGGATATTTGTAAATCATATTTAACAACCTTAACAGTTGTTTCACTCACGTTATTTCTACGAACACGTCTAATCCTCATTAACACGACCGTTTGATTTCGTATTATACCAAGGTGCAATGTTCTCTGTGACAATTCGCAAAATGTTTTATAAGACCGGTATGTTACGTTCTGTCTCTCCTACAATTGGGTGATGCCATGTTTATGACGTAAAGATACAAGCATATTTGCTGCGTTATAATCATTTTGTCCATTTTGAACTTAATCATTTGTAACAATTATATTTTGATTCTGATCTCCTTAAGACAGGATCGTTGGAATATTTTACGAATATTTATGACATTGCGACTTTAATGTATTTATTTACATTTGAAGTACCCCGTTATTTATTTCATCATATTAAATATAAAGAATCTGCTGGGTCACTTTAATCTAGAAATGATTAAACATCGAGCATCAACAGTTTGTAATGAGACATGTGCTCGGAAAATATGGTTTGGAAACATGATTTAGATTTCAATATTTTACATACTTATGTTTATTAATTTCGTTATTGATATTTATTACAAAATTTTGTTTCTTGCAGCTAGTGGCTTCACTACTTGCTTACATGTCATACAATTCCTTACCAAACATATCTCAAGCAAGGACTTCTATGATGGTGACAGTAAGTCCGTTTGATAGCCGTATGAAGATCTGTCTGATTGCTGCTTAACAGAAACTATCACTTCATTTATCACTACATAATTACCTTGTTATTGATGTGTCGATTCCCGGGACAAATATTTATACTTAAAGGCAATTTCTTATGTCTGGGAAAGTCACTAGTGAAAGTAAGGTTCATTTAAATCCAATGATCGTACATGTTAGTAGGAGGCAATTATCTCTAATAATTCTTGGACAGAAATGATAGAATAGAAAAAATACTAATAAAAGTGTTATTTGCATCACAAGGCTCAAAACAGCAATGAATTTAATACCAACTTAGAAATTGTGACATCATATTATATGTTTAATGAAAGAAAACTGAGTATTCATTTATATAATTACATGCTAAGAATGTATAAACAAAACAATAATATTTTGCTGCTATATATTTTGGCATCTTAAACAATATAAGGTAAGGGAATTTAATACAATGTCCAGATCTTTATCAAAGTTTTGCATTGAAATAAAAAACAAAACAGAGACAAATGTAAGAGTTGAACGTCTCAACTGAGGTGATTTTGACACATTTGAACAAGAGATAAATATAAGAGATTGTTTATTAAATAACCATTTTATATCATTCTGGAACAGTGACTGAGTTGCAAAGGTTTAAATCATTCACTCCGTTTGCTAAGAATAATTTTTGTATTTGTGACAAATGACTGACAAATCGAAAACCTTAAAATACAAAAGTGTAAATACGTTTAAAAATCTTTAAACTAAATTCAAGTAAAGAATCCAACCAAATATTATTATCAATTCAATTATGGTCATGTTTTGTATTATGTTTTCACATCATTCCGTTTTTAGTGCCTATGTACGAAAACCAAGTTTGTTGAAGGAGCGAATTAATAAATGTAATAAAAACTAAACGATATCGGATTTATTTTGGTATTATATGTTTTTTATACAATATCATACTTTTTTATTTATATAATACAACAGGAGCATCTTTTGTCAGTATCTACTACTTTGAAATAGAGGAAAGCGGAATCCCCTTAAACCGGCAAAATGAATAGGTCAAAATAATGAAAATGACTGTGACATTTAATGCGCTAAACTAAATAGCATCCACCGTATGTTTAAAAGTCTTACATTTCGAATTAAGCTAATGAATTCAACTTATTAAAACATTTACTAAATGTTCAGCTTTAAAGATGCTAAAACGTTATCTTTGATTAACGAATATCATTTGCATTGTTACAATACACTGGGACAATGCACCTCCTATACACATTACGTGTCTTCTGTACATTTTTTATTGAAAACAAATTGACTTTAAATGCAAATACTGCATTGCTATGCAGACGAGTTGTCAATAATAATCTAGTATTACAAAGAAGCTAGACACACTATCACATGAGATATAATGTAAAGTGGCTTTAAACATTTTCCCTTTAAAAAGTTAAGTAAAAATTTACAATTAAGGGAAAAAATTTTTTTAAAAACTACTTTTTAAAATTCAAGTAATAAATTTGCAATCACTTAATCCGGGTCTTCAAATAAATTTTTGATTCTAAAGTTTAGATATATATGGAATAGTAGTAAAGCGGGCAAAGGATTTTTGAAATTTGGAAAATTTTAAAAAACCCCTCACGCACAACAAAACAACGAAAATAAAACCAAAAGGGAAAAAGAAAAAAAGAAATTAACAATTTTGATTGTACGAGTAAAGTACAAATTTCCAAAAGAACGCTTAACGGGCCCTTATGCCCCCAAAAATTTTAATGGCCTAAACCATAAAATTTTTTTTTCTTTCCCCTTTTTTTCTTTTGCCAAATTTTTTTAAAAGTTATGGTGATCCCGTTTTTGTATGGGAAATTTACAATACTAGTTTGTTGTCACATTGCTTCTTTTATGACAAATAATGGTACATTTAACTACTTTTTCAAGGAAACAACATGCTCCAAATGCATTATTTTAACGTTTAAAATTTCGTGTTTTGTAAAATTTATTCTTTTTGGAGATATAATGTGCCTTTATCATTTTCTAAGGATACGGTGTATTTGTCTGGTGCGTGCTTTAAGTCAATTTATCAACTACACTAATGTTTGTCTTCTGTGATGCTTGGTCATTTTGAACTATTTTATTTCCTACTGATATAAAATTATAATTATATTATAGCATGTGTAAATTTATCATTTTACATCCATTAATAATGAATGTTGAGGACAATATTTCTAAACTGTTTACATGGTTTAACAATATGTTGCCTATATGCACGATATGGAGCATGACAATTTCAATAAATGTGTAGGAAACATTTGATAAATTACTAAAAGAAAGGCAAATTAGAGTTTCACATTTTCGTGACAGAGGATTGAATACTAACAGGTAATATTATGCGTAAATAATACGAGACTATAAGAATCTTACACTGGCTGCCGGTACAGACCGGAATATCTAGCTCGAGGGTAACTGTTTACGGCGGTAACGAGGCTCTGCCGAGTTTCCGCTAAACAGTTACCCGAGAGCTAAATATTCCCGTCTGCACCGACAGCCAGTGTTTGATTGTTTTTCTTGCATATTACATATCAATTATTTTCGGAACAAAAATTACGATAACTGATATTTTCATTACGCACTTTTTTCTTATAGTAGCGTATGAAAACTTACAACTTCATTCATAACGGTTAAGTGACGTCATCCTAAGACCGCAATTATTCATAAAAGGCGCGCGTTAATGACGTCATTTAAAGTACGCGACTTGTCTTACATGGGGGGTGTAAGTTTTCTAGCACCGGTGTAAACGGTAAATAATCCTGTCTGATATGCAAGCAAATTCAAATATTTCATCTTATATTTCTCATTAAACGCATTCTTCCTAATATGAAGAGATCATGTCAAACAAATAAAAATAGATTGTTATGAAATAGGTTAAGTAACAAATACGGGTAATATCAAACACGCCTTTGAAGTTAAGCTTCAACGATTGGACATCAAGTTGTTCTGTGATCGACGTGACTTCGTATGCATTACTACTTACTGAGGATCGTTCGAGTAATTGTGCGCATTTCTTAGTTCTGTCAAATCACCGGCATTACAAGTCAATTGTTTAAAAGTCATTGAAGCTATGCAAAGTTGTCGTTCTATTCGAGCCAGAGGCGGGCGGACAAGCCTCTGGCGGGGTAAGGCTTCAACTGTAGAGATATCAAAGTTTTGGGATTAAAACGATGACATGTGTATTTCCTTCCCTTCATGTCAAAAAATGCAGTTTCAAAGGACATTCAATATGCGAAGAAGAATAGTAGAAGAAAAGGATGTTTTCATATTGGTTTTATTTGTCATCATTTATGAAAAGAAAGAAAATGATAGTCTATATACTTCTTAAGCATAAATAAATCGCACATTAGTTACACATAAATCATCTTTGTTTTTGCCCTGCCATAAAATAGGTGGTTTTGTGGAGGCCATACTATCTCATGTCCGTTTGTGCGTGCGTGTGCGGGCGTACCTACGAGTGCCTTTGTGTTTCGAAAAAATATATACTTCGTATTTAACCCATAAATTCTTCATGCCTGTTTGTATTTCAGTAAATCGATATTCATGAAAACATTATATTGTAAGCTGTTGTGTTGCGTCAAAGATCAAAGTCAGTATGTGTTTTATCGTCTTAATGTCGTTAGTGCAGTACAATCCGGGCCATTATGCAGGCATGATAGTAACCAAAATAAGCCAATGAGTAGCTGATGAAGCACTTAATGCCTTGCTCAAGTCCGGAACAGGGGTCAGAAATAGGGCTCAGAAAAAAGGTTGCAAGAACTTGTTTCGCAATCGAGCTTTTAAATAAATATGTTAAAACCAAAGAAATAGGGTTTTTGTTAACTTTGTTAGGCCAGGCCTCATATACCTACACGTCTGCTCAATATTGAATGTGTGATACAGGAATTGTGAAGTATTTTCTCCTTTGGACATTCTTAAATTGATCTGTTTTAAATACTTGTCTGTTTATAGGATTTCAGTGGCGCCATGCAGAATAAATAAATGTTTTGGGCACTTAATAATGCAACATTTTCTTGACAATAGAATTAGCCTGCACACAAGTACCAATTACTGGCAGTTTCTTTCAGTTCTGCAAGAACATTATAAAACAAACTTTATCAGACGTATAGAGACGTTTCCTCGGAAAACATTGTTCGAATACCGCAAATTTTAGTGTAAATCTTTAACTATTGAAATAATTCATTATAACAATATTTTAGGCTAATTTAATTTGATTTATCATTTTAGCTGGCTATATGTAACCGGTGTTTGTCAAGACATCAGTCTTCTTGCCTTATTCAACTTATATTTTATTTGTTGCATTGTGACCGTAAACGTATTCTTAACGAGAGACACGAAGTTTAATTTGATTTCTACATCAAATAAACAATAATTTCAAATTTATTCTTTAAACCACGTATTTATATTTTTGGCATTGGTAATCCTTGCTGTGTTTATAACAAAAAAGGGACAAATTACTAGCAGCATATCTTATTTCGTATGGCCATAAAATAGAACATGTAATATTTTATCCAAAGATGTTTTGCGAACCTTTTAATGCAAATGTCAAATACATCAAGTACTTCAGTGAAACTCGTTAATTTTCTTTAAATTATTTTTAAACGATTTTTCTCCGATCATTAAAAAGTTATATTTTCATTCATAATAATACTATCAAATTAAAAGGATTCTATAATTGTAAAGTTTAAATACTGATACAATTAAATCAAAATCATATCAAAAATTTTAATTCAAGAATCAAACCAATTCACATATTATATCATACAAAACAGCATAATAATGACAAAATGTCAAAAAAGGCAGATATTTCGAAAGAAAGCCTTGAAAGCAAGGTTTTTAAGTAAATATTGCAGGCTTTGTTTTGATTCAGAAATAAGAAATATTCACCGAAAATACCCTAAAATTTATATTCTCTAGCTTTTTTTTATTCCGTTCGATTCTAGTTCGCCATGTAATATAAATACTCTAAAATCAAAGTGTGCTCCCCTGTAGCTAAATGTAAACTGTTTTTGCCACTTGCCTGTCATGGAATTATTGTCCGCTCAAACCCTAAAATACTTTTTGACAAAAGCAACAGAAGCGAAACAGAAGCAAATAACCATAACTCTACATTGCTTACTTATTGTTTAATTTATCTCCCTTCTTAATAATACAAGGTTACAGACTGATCAAAAAATGATTTCAACAATTTTTGTCATGCAGCCTTTACATATTGACTAATGTTTTTCACAATGGATTGGGTTGTCCTCAAAATTTAAGTGAAGTTAATTAGTACTTGGATCCAGGTCACTGTTGCAACAATAACATATAGACTTATATGCATTGAATATACTGACAAATGTGCATGTTAGGGGAGCGGCCTTCTTTGATATTCGTGTTTACACTGTCACAGTACAATTAAAAGGAAACATGTTTGTGAAACTAAAACATATATTACAAATTATGTAATAAAATTTCAGCTTAAAATGTCTTGGAATAAAGTGCATAAAACTTATGATCGAATCTATTTCAGTTCATTTTTTAACAGTTATAGTTCCAGAGTCTTAATTTCATCATGAGTTTTGTGCGGATGTTTTACAGTATCGTTTGTTTTATTCAATCTGTTATGAATAATTGTTATAAATAAGATTTGCCGTTTTTTCTTATAATGCAACTGCTGCAATTCTTGTACATGTGTACATGAGCAATTTAACTAAAAACAGGCTCAATCAAACCGCGCCTGCAACATATTTAATTTTGCTGTTTTGGATTTCTTTATGGATTCCATTTTTCTCTATTGTACAGATTTTAATACGATTATAATTTTAAGTTGACAATATTTTTCCAAATGTACTTTCTTCAAAGTATGGGTTTACCTGTTTTCGTTAAAACCTAGGTAGACAAATAATGGAACACAAATATTGCAAATAAATAACTGTGACAAGATAAGTAAATAATTAACGATTGAAAAGAATAGAAAAACTACGGTACTAATAAAACAGACGTAAGTTAACAACACTTTTCTGACATGTTAACCTAATATATTAAAAAAGTCACCAATTATGTCTATAACAAAACCTGTTTATTCTTGCTGTAACTTGTAAATCATGTACTGCAAAAGATGACACAGAACTTATATTAAACACTTAGAATTGACATGCGAGGAATTCATTATCTACTTTTGCGTATGTGTGCTAGGTCATGTTGATAAAATCATTCTAAATTAACATCAGTTTTAAATCAGCCGATCAATAGAGTATATATACTACATTAATACATGATTACCTATGTTTCAAGAATGTCAATGTGTACAATATAATATAAAAGAAAAGAATAGAATACAATACAATAAAATATAACGGATAATATAGAATAGAACAGAATGAATAGAATAGAATTGAATTTATTTCCAATCATCGGCCTTTTCAGCATATAATCGACAATATTTTTGACAAGATGTGCAATACTTAGTAAATAAATGATAACTAAAACATGATTATGATTTTAATATAGTTAATATAATTAGCTTAGGCTTTGTGCTAATAAGAAACCAAGGCATATAAATTGAGGAAATAACATAGATTTGAGAAAAAAAAAGAAAACACGTGACCAGAGCACTTTCAACTAACACTAGTATATTTGTACTGACCAACAATGTTCTGTGTAACATGTTTCATACAAACTTATTGTAAAATAATAAACATTTTAAAACAATACTGATGAATTCTTAGTTATTTTTAAAAACTATGGAGCTAGATTCAAACCACTTATGTAGTAAAATTCGCAACAGCAGTAATAGATTTATTAGTCTCGCATTACATTATAATTATATACAAACCTTAACTTCTCTAAAAATAAGAATACAGTTTTTACAATTTTAGATACCGAGCATACTAATTAACAGACATCTTTTAGAAATATAAAGATGGCATATCAACATTAAGTGTACTTTAGTTTGAAATACAGATCTTTTTTAATTCAAATAGATTTCCAACTTTCTTCAAAATTTCAAAAGTTATTAATTTTCAATTTTGCTCATTGAAGCATTTTCGTAAACGTTCCGCCTAATTGGGTTTAATTTCTCTTACAGCACAGAAAAACATTAAATTTGTTATTCAGCTACATTTACTGTTTGTATGTCGGCTTAGCATAAATAATAAAAAGGCTTCTTAAGTATTTTGTTGACTGCGTGATACCATTTACATATAAGCGTGTATTAGGTTTGTAGTCGGCTACGTAATGAACGTTCTAAATGCATTTTGCAGTCCAGACTAAGAAATTCTTCTTCGTCGTTATTTCGTCTAGATTCTTATCCGCCGAGACCCATTTAATCATTAGCCAGCATTTCCTGTTGGCATGCTACCGTGTTTGTTGAAGCATTCTATTAAAACATGTTTATCGTGACGGAACGGAATCTCGTTTATAGCAAACGCAATGACATGGATCTGGGACATCTTATGTATGGCTGAACAGCACATATATTCGGTGAAGCTTGTTTTATAATCGTTTTGGCCAATGTTTGTAACGTATACCTATTATTCGTACAGTAATTAGTACATAAGGAAACTTTCAAACCTAAAAACTGTGTTTGATCCATGTCAGATAAGCCAGCATATCCAAGATGATTCAATAATGTAACAAGAGGCCTCGTAGTTTAGAATCTTAGAATAGGGTTAGGTTTTGCCTCATCTGCAATAACAATGTTGATTTACAAATTTGTAATAAATAAAACAAGACATTCAACAGATGATAATTAAAATAATTGGCAGAAAACAAGAAAGAACAAATGTAAAGGTGTGTGGCCTTTTTGCTGTAATGTGAAGGAAATTTGCATGATTAAAGCAATGCGACTGAGTGCAAACTGGAAAGGTTTTCATAAATTTTGCAAATTACGTTTAGTAACGGTTTCCGGGGATAGGTTTCATTATATATTTATTTAAATGATTTTAGAACTAAGCGAAAAATCATACAGTAAATAGATAAAATATCTAATACAAACAAAATGCTACGTTTACATAAAAATAATTTCGGAAAAAGTACTAGACAATTTGTGAATGCAAACGTTTGAATAAAAGAACAACGTTTTGTAGGTTTCAATTGAATTCAATTGCTAATTCCGATTTTATTTCAAATCACATGTAAACAACAACATATTTACCAGAATAAACCTAAGAAAATCATTGACGGAAAAAAGAAAACTTATAAAGTGTCGGTAAACTATGACAATGACTTTAATAAATTATATTGCGACGATGATAACTATTTACAGACGTATGAACTTTCCTCTGATTGCTACTTTATAAAGCAATAACCACAATACAGCTTCATTTATAAAGCAATTATCCATATAATGTTGTATTTACGGTTTCTACGACTATAAGTTGTACTTGGTGAAGTACTTATTCATGTCTCTATAATTGCAATGTAGCATATTTAGCTTATTCTGTCTCATTGTCTTTAGTTTATTAGGAAAAACATCTCATTGTATAAGATAAATCAATACCAAGTTCATATATCTGTTTAGAATTGTTTGAATGTTTACGGTAGATTGCATACTTGTACCCACAAAATACGTTTGTTGTTTTAGTTAGGATGTTTTTGTACACAAAGTATCCTCAAGATCATAATAACAAGGTCCTAAATAAAGCAGTATTACTAAGTTTATTGTGATATTGTGAGACAAAAACACATTTTTGTCTTATTAAAGTAATAATAAGCTGATGATAAATAATTTAAATTCTGCCATTTTTGTTTGCTTATATAAATACACTAAGATTACTGTCAGCTTATTTTCCAAATCTAGTCTTGAGAAGTTTTATTTAGACGTGATGTAAACCATAAATAAGAATACAAGGGTATATCTAAGATTATGTATATAAATATAAAAAATAGAGAAATACAGAATCACTAAAGAAAGCCCAACACGACAAAATTGTAAATGTAATTGTAAATTGTAAACCGGTCGTTTGACGTCATTTCTGGATAAATATATTAGGTATTGAAATATTTCAGATTCTTTTGGCAGTATATATGTTTTTGTAATGCTTTTCTCTGTTACACAATAATATGTACATGTAAAGTAACATTATTATCTGCAATGAAAGAATATAGGTATTCCTTAACTAAATAAATATATTAAAGTTTTTTTTCCATGTTAGGTTCGCACTGAAACTGTTTGGAGACAGTCTTAGATTTATCCGATAAATTGAAAGGGGAACAACTTTTTAATTCTTTTACTGGCAAACTTGATTTATAAACAGATAGTTTTCATCATTAAGTTAAGATGGGCTATCGGTGAAGATGTCGAATTCTTACCTTGTGTGCAAATGGCGCTCTGATTTTATTGTTATAATCATTTTAATGTTTATGCAACACAAAATACAATTATATAGTTACTCTACCAAAGTAGTAATTTAGGGTTTTCCATTCTTATTTGGCATAACCTTTGACTTTACACAATTTTCTAGAAGTTTTTCAGTTTTACAGCCCAGGTACGAGTATGTACCAGTATAACATGTTCTCCGTAAATTACTGTCTACTTCGTCACATAATTCTGAGATGGGTCACGGATGTATAAGTACATAATATATAATGAGGAACGCACATCTTATTCTATATATCTTCACACCTGACGCTAAGAGGATCTGCCCGCTGAATAAATTCTCATTAATGTTGAACGCTAAAGTTTTGCATACATAATGTACAGTTAAGAAGACAAATGCATAAACGAACACCCGCATTTGTTGCAAGTTTTGTAATTTTCGTCACTATATAAGCTTACTGTAACATTTGCTACAGGCATATTCAGGCAAAATAATGACAAAAATATTTAAATGATCTTTTGTACTCAACTAGCGCTAAAATGACATTTCTAAAAGTTTCAGCATAAATTTCTGTTTAAATTCTATATATTTTGGATTTGAAGCAAAAATATATCTATATATGTTGAACAAAATTTAGACGCCAATAGAATCACCGAATAATTTTAAAACAAGTCAGGTGACTTGAACAAATCTTTGAAGTTACATGAACAGATACTGTGGATAATGTATGATTGAAACAAACCTAAATCATTCATTTGACATGTTCTTTAACGTTTCCAGAGTTCACTGTGACAACTATTGTGAAATCCTAGCGCTCTAACCTGACCCACGCGGGTCAGGTTAGGAAACTGGCATTTTATTCTTTATATGGAGAAAAGTTTTGTTCCTTTGACTGTCTAATATATTTATTTTGAGGGCATTTACAGAATTAGGAACAAAAAATTCAAAACTTAGAAATGAAAATTTTGCCTGTGTCTCCCTTTAAATATAAGTCATTGGTACAGGTAAAAGAACAGACATAATTATTCATGTTCCCGAATGCTGTAAGAAGTTCGGTCGAGCTTTTAGCAAGTTTGAACATTAATTTGATTAATAAAATTTCTTTACTTTTATTCGCACATATTACATTTACTTAGTCATTTTTCTTGAATACTGCAATAATAATTATTGTTTCTGAATAATTTCTCCATTCATTGAAATATAACTTGTCTGTAGCTTGTAAAAAAAATCCGGTAACCACGTGATCCCTCGGAAGCATTAATCACAACAAAATTACAAGAGAATTGCAGACTCGGTTTGATTGAGTCTGTACTTGAGGGATAATGGATACGTGCAACATCCCTCACGTCCCCTAGCATTTGTTTGTGATGTCGACATATCTAAAAACCGACATACTACATGTCAAATAGGAATGACAAAATTGCTATCGTCAACAGCGTTTTCAAGCAAATGCGATAGGAATTTTCCATCAATGCTTAGCTTCACCTAAATTAAACATTAATTTTAAATCGTGTTAGACAATCACGATCTAGGACATGCTTTTTCCGCTTTCCTAATGTTTACTTTCTGTGACGCTTGGTCATTTAAAATGATTTGATTTTATTTCCTACTATATACAATTATCATTACATGATAGCATGTCTTGATATATAAACTATTATTTACATCGAATATTAAAGGCAACATTTCAAAACTGTTATCATTAATGTATTACAATCATTTTAGTCATGTCACTTTGCATATCGCTTTTAGTATATAGTTTTATAAATAAAAGTCTCCGAACATGGTTTTATGCGCGGGTTAAAAACACCTATAATCTGTTTTGATGAAAATGTGTTCGCTTTCATTTTGTAAGTTGTTCCTCACCTTTTTTCTACAATTAATGGGGGTATTTATTCAGCTAGATTGAAAATGTTTTAACACTTCTCATAAAGTCACGACAACATGTCACCAAGAAATGTTTGATAATGATGAAAAAAGAGTCCCTTCGGACAAAATCGAGACGAAAAGCCAGGAAAACATTTATGAAAGTGTAACACGCATCTTTTATAGTGCTAAAGATTTTTGTAAAGAGCGAGCACACTTTTTAAATATGATTTCTTAAAACATGATGCTCAAATGAATTCAAAGCAAACAAATCAAAGACCTTTTGCCAGAGTGAAATACAAAATAACATTCCAGCTCGAGATTCACAGGAAACACAATTACTTAAGAATCGATTTTATTTAATTCGCCTGTGAGATACAATAAAGAATAAAATATTTAATTCCCCTTAGCGGATTAGATTCGATAGAGTATACAGTCTTCAAAAAAAAAACAGAAAAACCTCAACAGATAGGATTATTTAAGAAGGCAACTGCAAACAACATCCAGTTTTTTCTGAACTTTTTAGAATTATAGCAAACGTCTAAAATAACTAGAACTCCGCGAGTCCGATGTGTCGCCTTGTGAACAATGTAGTTTAGGAGAAATGGCCAGGACAAAAATGAAATATGAAAAATAACAAAGGGCAATAACTTAGAAAATAATAAGCGCAGAGCAGCAGTTTCTGTGCACTGCACTTCTTATCAATAAGATCTATCATTCTATGATGTTTCAAGTCCATAGCTTTCATACTTGAGGAGAAATGACCAGGACAAAAATAAAGTAAGAAAATCAACAAAGGGCAATAACTCAAGAAATAAGAAATGCAGATTGTCAGTTCTTTTGCACGACACTTTTTCTTAATGAGATCTATCATCCTATGAAGTTTCAAGTCCATAACTTTTATACTTTCGGAGAAATGGCCTGGACAAAAATTAAGTATGAAAATTAACAAAGGGCCATAACTCAAAAAATAAGAAATGCAGAGTACCGATTCTTGTGCACTGCACTTTTTCTTAATGAGATCTATCATCCTATGAAGTTTCAAGTCCATAGCTTTTATACTTAAGGAGAAATGGCCCAGACAAAATTAAAGTATGAAAATAAACAAAGGACAATAACTCAAAAAATAAGAAATGCAGAGTACCTTTTCTTGTGCACTGCACTTCTTCTTAATGAGACCTATCATCCTATGAAGTTTCAAGTCCATGGCTTTTATACATTAGGAGAAATTGCCCGGACAAAAATAAAGTATGAAAATTAACAAAGGGCAATAACTCAAAAATTAGGAAGTGCAGAGTACCGGTTCTTATGCACTGCACTTCTTCTAAATGAGATCTATCATCCTATGAAGTTTCAAGTCCATAGCTTTTTTAGTTGAAGAGAAATGGCCCGGACAAAATTAAAATATGAAAGTTAACAAAGGGCAATAACTCAAAAAATAAGAACTGCAGAGTACTGGTTCTTGTGCACTGCACTTCGGGTTATTGAAAGAAGCATGCATACCAAGTTTGAAGTCAATCAGACTTATAGTGACTGAGTTATGCTCCGGACAAGCTTAAGGGGACGCCGACGCGGACAACGAAGCTGCCGACACAGACGCCGCCGACAAAAGTAACCCCTATATGTCACCTTTTCAAGGCGACACGGTACTTCTTCTTAATGAGATCTATCATCCTATGAAGTTTCAAGTCCATAGCTTTTATACTTAAGGAGAAATGGCCCATACAAAATTAAAGTATGAAAATAAACAAAGGGCAATAATTCAAAAAATAAGAAATGCAGAGTATCTGTTCTTGTGCACTGCACTTCTTCTTAATGAGACCTATCATCCTATGAAGTTTCAAGTCCATGGCTTTTATACATTAGGAGAAATGGCCCGGACAAAAATAAAGTATGAAATTTAACAAAGGGCAATAACTCAAAAATTAGGAAGTGCAGAGTACCGGTTCTTATGCACTGCACTTCTTCTTAATGAGATCTATCATCCTATGAAGTTTCAAGTCCATAGCATTTTTAGTTGAAGAGAAATGGCCCGGACAAAATTAAAGTATGAAAGTTAACAAAGGGCAATAACTCAAAAAATAAGAACTGCAGAGTACCGGTCCTTGTGCACTGCACTTTGGGTTATTGAAAGAAGCATGCATACCAAGTTTGAAGTCAATCAGACTTATAGTGACTGAGTTATGCTCCGGACAAGCTTTAGGGGACGCCGACGCCGACAACGACGCTGCCGACACAGACGCCGCCGACGCCGCCGACAAAAGTAACCCCTATATGTCACCTTTTCAAGGCGACACAAAAACGATTTACTTTCCACTTTACAAACGTTGTTCTTGGCGAAGCACTTATGTTTATGTCTACGTTCTTGTAATGTGTCGCTAACGGTAGGGGTTTTATTGTTGCGAATCCCTTACCTCAACACCCATATCCTTGTAGGTGCTTGGCCAGTCTATTTAATTAAAGAGTCATCATTCGTAAGAAAAAGTTTTTCGTTCTTTCGAAAGGTCAGACATGAGTTTTATGTTTAGATAACATTTTTGGAGAATGTTAAATGCTATTCGACTGAAGACAGAAGTGCTGAAAGAAACATTACTTGTCGTAGAAGTAACAAATTGTAAACCAGTTATTTTACTAATTGTTAAAAAGCAATAGTTTGGCAATTTGCGAAAAGTGACCTTTTGGAAACTATATCATAACACCAGAACGAATAGCTCTTCAGAAAAAAAGTGAAAATTATTGTTGAGGCATAATGGGCCTTCAAAAGCCTTATCTTATGGGTTTTTCATTTGACAGTAACACTGAACTTGCAACATTTAACCTTCAACATTTAAAGTGGCGCCAAAATGAAAAAGATATAGTTTAAGCGGTTCACTTTGCATTATTTCCTTGCGAAAGCAAAAGCCTGAACAGTGGTACCACTACCAGCGGTTAATTTTCCCTCTAAAGGAGCATTATAAGATGCTGGAAAACCATTGTTCGAGGACATCAGATTTTAATATAAATCTCCCACGAATGAAAATAACAAAAGCTAATAAATATTGTTCAGTATTATTTGTTAAGCCGGCTACGTTAAAAACTATATCTTACAAAGCACCAGCCTTCCTGTCCAATTCATTTCGTACACAAATTGTAATAATGGGACAGTAAGTACTCTTAACGGGAGACATGGAGTTTTATCTTGATTGCCACTTCACAGAAACAATAACTGCAATAACTGAAAAACAGATTTATCTATCAAACCACGTATTCATTAAGTATTCGACATAACGTTACCGTAGGCTATTAGTTGTTCTTATGACAATCACTTATCTATGTCTGTAAATATCAGATAAGACTTATTATCATACTTATTTGAAGCTAATTGTCGCGCAAGCACGAGACAGTTATTTCCATTAATTGTTTTATTCCAAAGACAGAATATTTTCCGTTCTGCTACAATAATAATTATTTATCTAAAATTGTCATCCTCTAAGTGGTACATAATAATGTTTATTACCTTCGTAATAGATTGTTTTCTAAAAATTATTATTCCGTATTATTAACATTTAGAAAGTAAATGGGATATTCGTTAAACATATTCAACAACCTTAACAGTTGTTTCACTCAAGTTATTGTAGTCCTCATTAACACGACCGTTTAATTTCGTATCATACATGTGCAATGTTTTCTGTATCGGTATGATTGTAACTTTCTGTCTCCTATAATTGTGTGATGCAATGTATATGACGTAATGATACAAGCAGCAGCTTTGATGCATATTAATAATTTTGTTCATTTTGAACTTAATCATTTGTCACAATTATCTTTTGATTCTGATCTCCTAAAGATAGGATCTTTGGAATTTTATACCAATATTTTATAAATACATTTCGACTTTTATGTTTTTATAATTTTTTACAGGTTAAGTACTCCGTTATTTATTTCATCATTATATTAAATATAAAGGATCTGCTGGGTTACTTTAATTGTATAATACAACATACGTCAATATATAAAGAGTGCAAATATTTAGAATAAACGACATGTTTTAATAATCAAATATAAAAATAAATATATATTTTGAATTAAAAGTAGCTGGTAAAGAAACAGTCGCATTTTTTATTATTTTCTTTTATTGATATTTGTGTCATAAAACATTAACTTAAACATGATAACAAAATGATTTTAAATGACAACACAGTGAGATCAACATTTATTTAATTTTACCCATGAAATATGGTGCAATATCACTCAAATATATTTCTTTCTTTTTTTATTAATATAAAATATAAATATGAAAGTGGGCGGAGTCAAAACTCATATTTATTTTAAGGGACTTCTTTCGCCATTATGTTTAAAAAATCTGATAAATACAAAACATTTTTTTGTTGAATTTTGTTATAAAAACTATCTAGAATGATATAAAATGGTCTAAATAAGAAAATATATCCGAACACCAATATCTTTAATTCAGTTATTAACGCCGTAGAGACGTTTAAACAGTTGTTTCCGTGACGTCACAATGTAGTGCCAAATATCGCGTGCAAAACAAGACGCAATAATATATCACTGTGTGCTGTACAACTGCAGTTGCGTAGTTCGTAACCATTTTTTTGATAATGAAATGAAATAAAAAGCTAATTTTTTCGTTTTTCGTGAAATATGGTATATATTTTCACTCAACATGATATTAATGACTGACGATTAAATATTAAGAGGATATTGTTCGTTTTTCGTCCATTAAAGCTTCTTATAATAGCTTCTTATAATGTAGTACAAAATTAAATATAAAAAAATAAATCACACAAATTGCTTAATGTTTTCATATTTATACTTGTTGTACATTGTGTGTCTTCTTAAACACCATGTTACTTCTGTTTGCCGTATTAAATGGTGATGTTAATTATATAAGTTGTTCTATTAGGAGATGTGTACTTGTATCATTAGGACCATGCTTTGTTTGTATTTCTACTTAAAAGCATTAGTCTTAAACAAATAAAACCTGTTTATGTTTACGTGTCTTAACAAACTAATAAATTACATCCAGCGTACTTTTTTGCATTGAACATCATTCGTGCTAAAGAGAGTCAATAACGTTGCACTCACTGGTGATTTTGGTGTTGCTTTTAAACGACATTTGCGTCAAATCAAAGTAGATGCCCTGTTAGTTAATAATATATTGAAATTGCTTTCTCCATTTGTTTATCTATGATTTAGAACAAATATAGCTGTATATAAAGTGTAAATATTTTTAAATGTATGGAATGAAGTGAGTTAAAACAAATAAATTCTTTAATAAATCTGGTTTATAAACAACATCCGTATTGTTACCGTTGTTTAAAAGGCATCAGTTCAATTAAACGACCAAACAATTGCATATTAATATAAAAATATTTTCCCACATAATAATTTTATGTATTGTACAGGGAACATTTCCGGTAAATTCTGACGCCTTCATAGTTAATGAACATTTCTGGGTATGCATAGTAGGTTTATTTGTATATTTTTACCTATTGCTGATATATAATTTTATCAACAAATGGGCTCCAGAAAGTATTGGTATGCGCGGGTAAAAAATACATGTATAATCTGATTTCACGTACGTTTTCATTTTCTGAGTTGTTCCTCACAGTAATCGCTTTTTCGTACTATGTGGTATTTATTCAGCTAGGAGGTATATATTTTACACTACTCCTATACTCCCGACAACATGTCAGCAGGAAATGTTGGATAAAAATTGAACGAATCCCTTCGGATCAATACAAAAACTCGAGAAAACAAATTCCAAGAGTGTGAAACGAACTTTAAACTATGAAGACAAATAAAAAGAAAGCTTACAAGCTAGGTAAGCATATGTTCAATAATAAATTATTCTGATATTAAGTGAAAGATAAATCAAAATTTAATGACTACAATCAAATATTTTCAAATAGAAGATAAACTTTGAAATGTAGGTTATCAAACCGAGTCTGCAATTCTTATGTAATTTTGTTGTGATTAATGCTTCCGAGGGATCACGATGTTTCCAGATTTTTAATATAGGGAATCAAAAAAGATATTTTAAAAATATACATTTAAGATGTAATGACATTGATTTCGCGCATGGGCGATAAAAATGAAACATCTCTGATTCCCTTAACATCCGAACAAAGAGTAAACAATTTTCGGATATATATTCAAGAGCAACAGAGCAACGTTCATAAAACGCGATCCCAAAAGCATTCTAGCCTCTTTGTTACTTGGCAGCAGAATGACAAAATGCAAATTAAGAATTTATCATTCACAAGCAAACAAAAAGAGAACAAGTATCAAGGCGACGTTAACAGTACGCAGCCATTCACGTTTTCCGTCTACAAACACCGGTAAAGGTTATCCGCAGGGCACTGAACAAGTATTGGGCGGAGCACAGGGGCGATGACAGGAGGGAAACTGTGTATTGTCCTCTGCCGTGTTGTTTATAATGATTGTTTTAAATTTTCCTTTAAACGAACATAAGACTAATGTACAAGAAGTTTCCATCAATGACCGGACTTTCTTTAGTGACGGTTTTAGGCATATACATTAAGTTTAAATCTGGGACCGTGTTTATATAAGTTTATTGATGTATTAAATGAGTGTGACTTATGGTGTGCTTTCATCTATAATGTTTTGCATTTTACTAGAAATGTTGATAATGCAATTTTGAACATGTGTTCTTAAAATACAAAACGTGCAGTAGCATAGGGAATTATTCTGCTGTATTAAAATATTACCGTGCTATAATATATTAAATAACCGTACTAATAAATTATTAATAATGACTGAAGCTGTTCATAGACAAAATCAAAATTCTTGCATATCAGACAAGATTATTCACTTGGAAAAACCTGTCTTACATACCCATGTAAGGGTAGGCCGAATACGCATCTGTTAAACTTATAACGTATGTATTATATACGTGTATGATCTGTACAACTGTTGTCCATCATTTTGACAAACATTTGGGTTCATTTGCCTTTACTTTACATTTTATATAATTTGCTGAATATTAAATGATATGGAAATGGTTTCATTTTTTCTGCGTTATACATTCTTAATCTGATTTGTTTCAAATACGAGTCTTTTTATAGGATTTCAGTGGCGCCAGAGAGAAAGCAGATTTATTTTGAGAGGTTTGTCTTTTAAATCATTTTCTTGACATTAAGATTAGCCTGCATACAAGTACCAATTACTGGCAGTTTGATTTGATTATGAAAGAGCATTATAAAAGACACAAAATCAGCCATTTACAAAAGTTTAATTTGAAATCATATGTTTATGGAAATCAAATTTGAATAAATGTTTACAACTATGCATAGTGTCACTAGCTATTGCTAGTTTAGATATTATTGTTTCGTGTTGCCCCTCAACCACGTGGACATCGGATTAGCAATTCAAGAGTAACTTATAGGCATTATATTTAATTCATCTCGGACATTGACATCGATTATCTATGCACACAACAATGGTTCACTGAAATTATGCAAATGCCTCCAGATAGAAGGCATATTCAGTTAGCAATATACATGTTTTAACAATGAATGAAAATTACAGATTATCGTGTAACTCTTCTGATACGTCATTTCTTTAAGTAACTTAAAGACAAATCAAGAAATCAGAGAAGTAGTTTTAAACTGGAAGCATCTAGTTTTAAAAAGTAGGATATATCCATCAACAACACCAGATCCGTTTACAGGGAAAGTTAAAACAGACTATTGTTCCCACACATAACGATGCCAAATAACAACAAAATATCATTTATTTCATACGTAGAAATAGCATACGTGGTTTATTTCTGTTGTAAAAATGTATCTAATTATTGTAAATGTCAGGACAGGTTTTATAGTAAACGTCCTTGTTCAATAAAATGTGTCATTTGACGTTGTGTTTGAGTTATTTTTTATATCTTTATATATCAAACTAAATTAATAAATACATAATTATTAGTATTTTTATTCACTACAAATCATACAGTAAACATATATATCAGTTATATAAAACCTCACTAAAATAACACATAAACTATAACAACTGCCTATTATTGGACAAAGTATGAAAATGTAAGCGTACCTGAAATCACTTAGTCTACCTGAAAGTAGACATATTTTTGGAATGTTGCTGCCGTCCAGTAATTAAACTTGCGTTGAATAAACAATGTGCCGTGAAATACGCTTTTGTACAGCTAAATAGAAATCCTGTCCCTCTATTGCCTGTCTGAAATATATGAGATACTCATGGCTGATAACATTTCAATAAAAGGCATAAGAAACCTATTATATGCAGAATTTCCCTGGATATTATCACCTAAAGAAGCTTAACAATTGCATATTTATTTTAGATGTATGTTTTACTGCCTTTAAATGTACATATTAAAACAAATGCATCTATATTAGTCTGCAAATTTCTATAATATGAAAGTGAAAATCGGTTAAGGAGGACAATGTTCATGTAATAGAGCCCACACTATACTACACCGTTTAGCAAGTTTTGAACTTCATCAATACTTTCAATATTCATATAAACTTATAATTCGCCGTCTGTTATGAGCTATAAGCTATGATTTAAATATATTTAGAATAAATACGATTTAATGACATTAAATGATATAAGACATTTAAGGATTAAACTGCTTTAAAATTCCATGTAAATCTCGTTAGTTTTATTTCTTTTTTGGGGGGGGGGGGGAGATGGGGCGGGGGATTAAGTTAAGTGTCCTAACCTTGCCTTACATATTTCATGATGAAAAACATTCTTATTCGTCTACATCCTAGCAGTATAATGTTTACGTGATCCTTTGTACTCTATTCAACAAATGAGTTGCAGATCGATGCACCATACAATGACATTTCAACCTAGGCAATTCAGATAATCAAATAAAAAAGTTTAAAAGTGTGGTTTTGTTGTTGTTGATGTTTATGTTGTCGTTTTGTTTTGTTTTTGTTGTGTACACTATTTTTTTTAACTTTTTTTAAAAAATTCAAATTAAGACGGCGACAATTTAGGTATGACTGCACATTATTTTATACATATAATATCATAAGGAATGAAATGAAATTCTTATATACTATCCGTATTTTCTTCAATAACCGTTGTCAAATATATATTTTTATATTATTATATATTTGTTAAAAATATTTCCGATTTATTTTTTATTTTTTTATATTTAATTGTTTGCTTTAATAAAGGAAAAATGAACGGATACAAACGAATATCACTATCGGTTTAGCACAATATTGTAACTAAAGTAAAACAAAAATATTAGTTTATTTTAGTTTGGTATATAAAATACATACATTGTATTTTGCATGATCGGAACATTATTACAGCCATATTTCAAACATGGTACAGTTATTATGAATGTTCAATGATCGAATATGTAAAACATCTCATTTACCATTTTTGTAGTGATGTAATGAATACAATAAAACATAATATAAAATCTAGCTATAATAAATGCGTCTTCGAGAAAGAGTTCTATATGTATTTCTCCATTGTCTGAAATATCTAATTTTGTATTTCGTCTAGATTTTTTTTATCCGTTGAGATTCATTCTATCATTAACCAGCATTTCCTGTTGACATGCTGACGTGACTATTGCAAAGAATAGCAAATATGTTCATCCTATAGGAATAGATATCTCATTTATTGCAATATTTGTAATATAAAACATAATGTTTCAGGAACATCAAGAGCACATTTATAAAGCGCATTTTTACTATGTGTAAAGGTTACGCCTTTTCAAAATTTGTTTTATATTCTAATCTTTAGAGACTCAAATAAACAGTATGCCCTTTAAAATTAGTGATATGGTAAAATATTTATTATAAAGACGAAAAGGCAAAAGCATATAATTCTTTGTTGAAGAGATAATTCTTTGAACAGAAAGAAAAAAAAATGTTTCATTTCCTTCTTTCATTGTGATATTTATCAATGAGTTGATTTTATCTAGTAATCTTTTCAGGGGGTGGTGGACTATTAGATTATTTGTTAACATTATTTGTTTATTCATTTGCATAAAGGTAATGTTGGAGTTCTGGTTTCTCTTTCTTCCAAAATTCCTGTATTTCATAAATGTGCTTTTTTACATAAAGAGCGAATGGCGCATGTACAGAATCATCGATAGTCCGACAAAATGATAAAAAACAAGATTAAAACAGGTATAATTTAAGAGATTTAATTAGTAATTGTCTTTTATTGTTTTGTTTCCGTTTTACATCAAAGAAACAGCACACAATGAATATAAACCGTAAAAATGTTAATCATGTTATGCAATACATGACAAGGGTCATAAAAGCATTAATAACTTATATGGTGACAGTATGCATTCTTAACCGAGTCTCCTATGATTGCTTCATTATAAGAAAAAATACCAAATACACAACTTCATTTATAAAACAATCATCCTTATAATGTTTATATTATTCAGTATGATGTCTGGTATCATTTGCTGTAATTGTTACAAATACTAATCCATGTCTCTTGAGATAGCAATAGAGCATAGGTGGCTTATTTGTACCTATTCCTGATTAATTATTTTACTGACAAAACATTTAAATTGCCTAGGATAATATTGTAATTAAAGTCAAAACGACGAATTTCTTAATAAGTCCAGGAATTTAATCCGACATAATTCTGAAAGATTTATGATCGTAAATAGCTCTTTACATAGTTTAGTTTAATATACATGTACCGATTATAAAAAGCACAATTTGCTTATTTTCATTATAATGTTACAAAACGCAATGCTACATTATCCCCTATTTCTGAATTGAATAAATAACAGTATACAGTTATTTCATATGTGATTTGGGAACAGTCAAATTGTTGGCCCGAGGTGGAGGGGATAGTGTTTTGAACTGTTGCCCAAGGCCGTAGGATGAAGGCAACCGTTCGAAGCACTATCGCCGGCACTGAGAGGTACCCAAATCACATATGAAATACATGCAACTGTTTTATACCTGATTAATAACCGTTTAAAACAATTTAAAATGTTTGGACGCTCAAATGGAGGTTTCCTCTATGACGTCAGAGCATGCGAGGGAAACAGTCGAAACTATTGACGAACGTGGACGTTTTAAGAATTTCAGAAAACATTGAAAAAATACAAAATTACATTAATATAAGGTATCATGTATATGTAATAACATCATTTAAAATAAGTTATTAACTGATAACTTTTCTTATGGAGCATTATATCTTAAATAACTAAATATTCTATGAAAAATATATTACAGAATATTTCCTTTTTATACAAGCCTACTGCCTACTGGTATATATAAATAACATTCAAATCCCGCTATTTGTGTTTGTTTATTTACAATAAAATGAGATAACTGTCGGCTTATTTTTCCTCAATTGGTCGTGAGTCTTCATTAAGACGTAAAGTAAAACATAAATCAGAGCATTATAGTCTATCTAAGATATTAAATATGTGGGAATCCTAAAGTTGGTTACGATATAAGACAAAATGTATGAAGCACTAGATGTTTATGATTATTTTATATATGTTTATATTTCTGATATAGATACAGGGAAATATTTTAACCAAATGCATCTTCGAATGATTAAACTATGCAAATACAAAAAATATTTTTGATTCCATATTATGACATTAAGCTCATTTTAATCTTAGCTTCTCTGTAATATTCGTTCTTATCTTTATATTATGGACATAACAATATAACAGTTACAATGCCTGTAGCATTACGTTTTTATCAGTTCATAATATAGCTTGAAGGTCTGTGAATTCATTACTAATGCACAAATCATAAAACAAAAAAGCGGCATATTGAACGGCGTATTATATACAATACTTGTCACAGGATGATGTGTCAAAAATCGTGCTTTAATTACATGTCCTCATTAATTGACGAATGTGGAAACTATTTTGCATGAATGTGCGCATTAGTGGCATAGAGAAATACCACCATTCCCGCTAGCTCTTTGTGTCCGTGGTATATAATAATGTTACATATTACATACCTTGTTGTACATATCAGGATATTTTAAAGGAAGAAATGTTTTCTTCCATAAATCATTATAAATTATACTAATAATATATAGAAGGAAATTTTAGAATGAAGGACAAAATATACTTTTTGCAAAACAACTATAGATTATACTGATGACAAATGACTATATCAAGCTAACTAAAATGCTTCATCAACTGATGTCTGAGTGTTACTTAACAAGAGCAATTACCGATATAGCAAATCTATTTGTTAGTCTACAAAGATAATGACTTCTCAATTATTGGACACAAAGAAGCCATCATTATGTAAATCGTGTTATTGAACTTGCAAGTTCAACGTTATTTGTAAACAACATGTTTACTGTCTGGTGTAGTAAAAACCCATCCGACGTTTAAATTATCAATAACATCTTACTTTAGACATCGTACATTTATGTGCCACATTATGAGATTTACTGTAACGTGGTTATAACTCGTAGTTACTTACTTGTAATGTTGCCTACACATAATTAAAGGAAATCCATTGAGATCCAAAAGCCTTTAAATCAATTCTGAATTACTTATTACATTAGATTAAATAGAATACCTGTGGCATTTTAAACAGAAAAATATGCGAAAGATAATATAAAAAATGTTCACAGAAATGTTTGAAATCGTATTTTGTGCTATTATAAGCCCGATTTGCGTGAAAAGCGTTGCAACGCTTTTAAATGCTGGGTCATATTTCACAAAAAGGATAATTATTCTGAAAAAAAATTGGAGTGATAGATTGATCAAATGGAACATTTATCTCGACAAAAATATTTTTTTCTAATCTATTCATGTCAAAAATAAGTCAGTGGAGTCCGTTTAAGACATTTTATATTTAAAATGACACGTATTTATAACTCCGAGGAAATATTCATTTTAAATCTATTTTTGGTAATGAGTTTAAAAAGTGGCATGTATTTAAATTCATGAGATAGACTTTTATATATTTCTCATATCAATTTTGCTTCTATTTTATTCATTCTGCAGATGTAGATCAATAAAAAGATCGTTCGACATGAACTAAACGTGTCAGATATTAGCACGTAGATACAGTTGTCATATTCTTCTAATTATTTACATGATATGGAAATACCTCTTAAACGTTCTAATGTCAATCTGATTTTAAATATAATTCTAGAAATAGGATTTAAAATGGCGCCGGGGAGAATAAGAATGTTTTGATGTTCTACAATATAATTTGACATTCTTGTTAAAGAACGAAATGTTCAATTTATAAAGACATTATTAGACATTGTTAAATATATCAACTGAAAATAAGTCAATTTAAGTTAAAAACATTTAAACATTTTATCCCCTGTTTCTTGAATTTGATTAACAAAAGTAATTATGTTGGAAATATATTCAGTTTCACAGCCACCAAATAATGTATAGTAAGTCGTAATTTCAGTTATGAAATCAGTAAAGTATCTTAAAATAAAAAAAAAATAAAAAACATCCATTTTTATCTGATGACTACTTATCAACATACCGACATAGTATTACAGCTTTATTTGTTAAAGCATTAATCCACATTGCATTATTCCTTGCAGGCCATTGCCCTATAAGCTGGACTTGTGGATATTATTGATTCATCTTTATATAGTTTAATCAAGTACACTTTTGTCGCTGCTCAGACTATACATTAAAATAAAGATGCAATATATTCTGTATTTATGAGACAAATATATCCTCTGATTCTACATTAGTGTACATAAATAGTATTGCGAATCTATTTTCCTCTTAACATTTGGCCTTGACCTTTCTTTTCATTTGTTTTTGTCACTTCTTTAAGTTAAAAAAAAATACATTTCTTATATCTTATCTTATTTATATAAATAAATGCCTTAAATCGTGCTCGTTTATTAACACTAAATTCAGGTTACTGTCAGCTTATGTTCCAATAATAGATTGTTGTGATAATTGACGACATAACATAAGACATGAAATAGTATATATTAAAAAGATTATAACGCAATATGTAGGTTCAATTTATTAATAAGTAAATCAAGCAATTTGTACACCATGCAATCCTCCTTCGTATTATATAAGAACTAAACCAATATGATCTAATCATGCTTACATTCTGTTATGTGATCAAAAATATACTACAGTTACTGTAGTGTTTTTGTCATACAATGAAAATGAAATTAAAATAAAGTAACTTTAGCATTTTCAAATTTAATATCACAAGGTATGTTATCAAAGTTCTGTTTACTAGTATCATTCAATGACCTATAATTTTAAAACAAAAGAAGAAAGGGAACTAACCAGTTATGGTACATATATCAGTGTCAGGGTTGTAAAACTTCAGATGTTCGCAAACTTGTTTTCCAATCATTCAGAGAAAATGTCGTCTTCCAAACATGTTTGTTACATTTCCTAACCACATTCCTCACACATGATTTCAATAATAGTGACATGAAGTAGTATTAAGTGTTTACCGCAACAGTATCTGATTGCTAATATGTACAGATGATGACCAATACTTACGAATACGTAAATATCACTTGTCTCAAGTAATATTGGTAATAAACCGACGCATTTCCTTCGGGGTATTACCCGAGGTTAAGTGTGTTTTCTACTTTTAAGTTAAGGACCCTCAGTTTTGCCATTTTGAATATTGAGTAATTTTAACTTTGTTGCTTGCTTATCAAGAGGTGGATGATCTTTGAGCTCGACTTAGCAGAGGGAGGAGAGGCTCATCATCTGACCGTTAATAAAGACTCACAAACCTTAATAAAACTGTTCGGAAATTTGTCATTAGAATATATTTCAACACAACCAATATTTTCATGTGATTTAAGTAAAACATTTTAAGAAAAAAAAGGTAATATATTTTTGCATTACTAATTTGGAAATCTTCCTAAAGCTGATTTCCTGATTATCGATTATTGCAAATCTGGGAAACTAATTCATAATAAAACGTACTTGGGTCGTACCATTTTTTTAATCTAATGGAACCAAATTTGGTTTTATAAAAATGATAAAAATATTTTGTTTGTAATCCACTATTTTCTTAAATTAGAATTATACCACGATTACACATTTGTTGGTGCTTGTCACAATTGCATCCGGCATTTATGATAGTTTTGAAAAGACGTAAAATGATGTCTAAACTCAGGCTCTTAGTTGCGCATTTCTCAATTAAAAAAACACCATATATTATAACATTCTGGAAAGGGGAAATTCCTAGAGAGCAATATAACACCGTCAGAAAATGATTTACAACTGCAGATTTCAGACTGTTCACAGTGAAAATGCAATGTGCAATATCTCGCTCGCATCTGGCAAAGGCTTAAGCGGTAAACTATCCTAAATACTTGGAATCACTTAAAGCACGAGTATCGAAGCTATTTTAAACCAACTGAACGTTTTGAAAAAAGATCCCTTAAAATACTGCAAAAAATATAAAGTTCACAGACGGCATCAGTACATACTTGCTATGTTTTATTTTCTAATGAAATTCGATAATTAGATACTGAGTGAATAAATTACTCTTATATAAGCAGCTGTTAGGTCATTTGATAGAACTCTAAGAGTTCGGACACATTAAGACTTCACATTTCCCCCATATGATACTCTTAAAGGTAATGGAATACCAAAGACCTTTACCTTAGGTGCACGTTTAACGTTCAATGAACACGGTCCACACATAATTTCAGACAATAATAATCATTTAATCTTTCACATTTACTACATTTGTCATGTAATGGTCTTAATATACATGTCACACTTATGTGTTTCTTTTTATAAAAAAGTATACACACTTTTCAAATTACAATTTAAAGAATAGTCGTGTACTTTTACTAGACATAAAAATGTTGTCAGATAGTACTAATTAAAAATGATTTAGAATCTTATTTGTTATTACTTGTTTCATCACTAATCTGCCCAATACCTTTTTCAAAACATTAAATGAATATTACAGGAAACATTTGAATTTAACCTGTGTCAATATTTGGACATACCGTTAATGTGCTTTGGAAAATGATATATATTTTTTGCAATATGACTAGCCTAAATCAATATCATCGTTGTATTTGATGTGTGTACAATGATATTAGATAATGTTGTGGTCAAATGAGTAGTGAACGTGAGTTTGATGGAAACAAATATGTAAAGTATAAAGATAAATAATGAATTTTAATTGCGTCTTTAATAAAGAAATTCTTCAGGCGTTTTTATTTGTATTAGACCCATAGTAGAAAACAAGAACTTGTAACGAATTGTACTACCTTACCAGACGCCTACCGACGTCAGATATGTATTTCATTGATCAGGGTTCCTAAAGGCAGTATGTTAAGTCAATACTAGTATAGTTGTAAATACAAAATACAATTTTTTTCTGTAATATTTTAGAATTAAAGCTTCGATATTACATAATATTCAATACTTGAAAATGAAATACTCACAAATGAAACGAGGAGTAAAATCATAATTATTCATTACAATAGTATAAAGCTTCATTTTATGAAATATTTGTATAAAATTGTTTCAACAGTAAAATTTTATTGGTTCCGTATTTATTTCAATTAAGTGCTATCTTAAAATTAAGAAGCGTAGACAAATCGACAAATCAGTTTCTGTAAATACTAAATTAAATGTAGATCAGTTATCAGATATAGTCTAATATGATCTTAATATGCCACCAGCATCTAATGCCCTCTATATAGCAACTGCATAAGCCATTGATTTTGTATTAGTTCAATTATTTGCAAACTAACAAGGCGAGTAGATAAAAGATGTCTAGAATGTTATTTATAGGCTACGCATCTAATCTTTAATCAAAACATAATGCTGTCAGTTTTCCCTAAAGGAAGCATTCAGTGCATGAAAAAACAATTTGATGTAACAGTGTGCCAGAAGTTGATATAGCTATTTTTTCTTATTTTTTCCACACACACACATATTTGTCATGGGTGATCAAAAAAGATAATTTTTATAAACAATAGTCTAGCTAAAATTAACTTATCTTACCAGAACAAGCAAATGGAATGATGAAGTATTTTTACGAAGATATCTTAATACTTATTAAAGATATTTTTATAAAAAAAATGTTTGTTATCACTAGACTATAATAATTGTTTATTTGCTTAAAACTTCATCTTAATCTGGGAAAAGGGAGAGCAATAGAACTGCAAGTTATTTGTAAAAGGCGTATTATATAAAACACGAGCCCATATTTAAGAATTAACAATAACAGAATTAAGTGGTAATTTATGGTTATAAGAAACGTTAATCCCCAGTGTCGGAGATATTGTGACATAAACTGGGTAATGTTTGACAAAATACTTAATAAAGCATATTAGTTCGAAGACCGGATTTTCCTTTAGAAACAATGAACAATTGATCACGTAAAGATGATTTATTTGTTTAAAAAAAAGAAAGACATTTCGAGTGTCTAGACTAGATATGATCCAAATTGTCCTTTTACTTTCTTGATCAATATATCGTAATGTTTTTCATTATCTATATACTATTATAATAACAATTATAGATGACAATTTATGACTAGATCTTCTATGTAAAAAGTCCTTACCGGGTCATCCAACATAGCTACATGTTGATAATATTACAGCCTGAGATGATTGGAATGAGTAAGTTGCAATACAGTTCGATTTAGCGTTTATTGAAAACACGTTACGGTAAAGGTCTTGACTTCAATATTTTGCTTATTCAGCAGATGACGTTTTCACTTTTAGTTTATCATGTTCGGTTACTTTGCTTATATCTTTAATGACTAAAACATGCTTTTATTAAACTTAAGTAACATTGACTTTCATGTCATATGAAACTTATAACACTTTGTGTACTCCTTTATTAGAAAGTGCTTAAGGGAGTGATCTGAGGAGAAAAATAATATAAAATGATAGTTAGCTATTCATTGACATAGCCTTCCACTCCCATTGTTGTAAAAACAAAACGATATTGCTATATTAAATGGTTGTTGCATTTATTCTGATATAAAATATTTGTGACAGGGATCTCTAACATTTATATTATGACTTATTTGCACTATATAATAAAGGACCCCGTCATTCAAGGCTCGTTACGACTATATTTACAATATCCAAAACGTTGTTCATTAGGCAAATAAACAGAAACATCTTTTTTATTTGTAACTGTTGTTTTTTGGCAAACAGTACACTCATAGTGAACACGTATCTTTTAAGGAGGTAAAGTACTACGTTGTTAACATTTTGCTCTTTTATGACGAATCATTATACATGTATCGCTACCTCTTTTTTGGAACAAGTACTAAACATTCTCTAAAACAATTGTTAAAACATATCAAATTCAGGTTAGCACGTTCTAAAAAGGTAAAAATGCATTCGTTTCATACTGCGACTTAAGGACAATGTTTAATAAAATGTTCATTAAATAGTTTTTTTAAATGGTTGTCTTATTGAAGAAAAATGCTTAAAACAACAATGTATCGTTATATAATTTGATATATAATTGACATTTGTCAGTGCATTATTGATATGACAACGGACTCTAGAAATAATCAAACATCAACACATTTAAGCATTAGTTTAATGACAAGGTTGAAATTAAATAGAATATATGATAAAAGAGTCTGATCCCTAGTGTTTCTAGGAAACGAAACCTGTATTTTGAACTGTGGTATATCCTACATCCTTACTATTCCAATTTAAAATAAAATCGTAGCGTTTCATTGAATTACTTTAAACGTTATATGTGCCTTTTCACAACTTTTCTACATCATCCGAGAACACGAATTATCATTCAAATCTCTTCAGGGAGTATTTTCCAAAAGAAAAAATAATGACGATTTATAGAGTGCCAAAGGTTATGCTTCAATATTGATTATATTGATTATATAAAGATAAACGTTTGTTGAAATACTGATATAGCTGTAGTATTTTACACTCGCATTGTTTAGGGACAAAGAACATAAATCAATATATATTTAATTGATACTTTCACGATATATCTACAAAATAACATTCTCGAGTTTTCTTCCTTGTATGTAACAAAAAGTCTGAACAAACGAACAATTCGCGGATTTCCTATTAGGCTGGCACAATCTGTGGCGTTGATTTATGTTGCAATATCATTTTCTGCATTATTCATGATGCGAATATATAATCAACGGCTTGTTGTAATCTTAAAAAAGTACATTATGTAAGGCGACTTTACAGAACGAAATAATAAGTATAATTTAGAAGAAGATAAGAATAAGATATTCATTGACATTGATAAATAGTAGGTAAAAAGCAATATCTAATGTTTAAATGACTGGCGAAAGTACTTATAGATCTAATTAAAATACACAGTATCAAATTTAAATTCAAATTATTTATTAAGCCAGATATCATTTAAAAACAAAATTTATTAATTTTTAAATGTATTTGTATTTTATTGAATTTAATCTGCCGATTGGTTTAATCGTTAGTGTTATCTTAAGATAGCGTAGAAAAATCGACAAATCTGTTTCTGTAAATACTTATAAAGAGGAGTTATCAGATGTAGTCTTAGGCCATCAACATTCAATAACCTTTATATAGCAACTGCATAAGCTATTGATTTTGTATTAGTTCAATTATTTGCAAACTAACGAGGCGAGTAGATAAAAGATGTCTAGAATGTTATTTATAGGCTACGCATCTAATCTTTAATCAAAACATAATGCTGTCAGTTTTCCCTAAAGGAAGCTTTTAGCGCATGAAAAAATAATACAATGTAACAGTGTGCCAGAAATTGATATAGCTATTCTTTCTTATTTATTCAACACAAACACGTGCTTGTCATGGGTGATCAAAAAAGAATATTCATAAAAACAATAGTCTAGTTAAAATTAACGTATCTTACCAGAACAAGCATATGGAATGATGTAGTATTTTTTGCGAAGATATCTAAATACTTATTGATGATACGAGGGCTGTCCAAAAAATTCGTGCACTGCAGTTATTGTCGTGAGAGTTATTGACAGAAAAACAAAAATTATATATCACTTGAAGGGGAGATATGTCTCAATTGAGAAAACAACAGGAAAAAAACGTGTAACCGGCATGTCGTGAAAACGTATCGTCATACAGTTACTTTGGTAACGTAATACCGGCGCACGACAAAAAATTGGGTTAGTTCCTTACTTTGATGCATCACGGTATTCTTTAAACACTACATATAAACATTAAAATTCAGGGAAAAGTATGTGTACGTATTCCTACCGTCACTAGAAAATTTGACGTCATTTGCCCCATTGTAACGGTCGTAAACAAACATTTGTGTGAGGTCGTCAATATTGTAATTACGTGAAAATGTCAGTCGCTAAACGTCTGGAAATACGGACGATCATTAAAGTTTGTGCAAATATTCGTAAAACACACACAGATACCTACAAAGAACTTAAAAGGACAAGCGGGGACAAGATCCGTGTAACGAAGACTGGTTTTTTAATGGCACCAAGGCTCTGTAGAAGGGCGAGAGTCGGTAGACGATGACAATCGGTCAGGCAGACGTCTGTCCGTAATGCCGGACTATGTGACGAGGGTTGTCCAATATATTCGTTCACTGGTGGAATATGTTACATGTCCGTTGCATAAGAACAATAAAAACTATAAAATACTTTGCATAAATCATTCCTCTTTTGACAGTCAAACAAATTATAACATAAAAAGCAAATGCCACTTTACAAGCAACAAATAATTAATACAATTACATTAATGAACTAACCCAATTTTTGTCGTGCGCCGGTTTTACGTTACTAAGGTAACTTAATGACCATTCTTTTACACGACACGCCGGTTAGTCGGTTTTTTCTTTTGTTTTCTTATTTGAGACATATTTCCCCTTCAAGTGATATATATTGCATTTGTTTTTATTAAAAACTCGCACGACAATAACTACAGTGCACGAATTTTTTGGACAACCCTCGTAGTTATATAAAAATGCTTGTAACCAGTAGACCTATGCATATCTACTTAAACGTCATCTTAATCCGGGAAAAGGTAGAGCAATAGAATTGCAAGTTATATGTAAAAAGCGTATTATATAAAACACGTGCCCATATTTAAGAATTAACAATTATTATTATAACAAAGTTTAGCGGTTATTTATGGTTATAAGAAACGTTAATCCCGCGTGTCGGAGATATTGTGATATATACTAGGGAATGTTTGGAATAGTACTGAATAAAGCATAGTTTGAAGACTGCGTTTCCGTTTCGAAACTTTTGTAAATTTATCACGAAAGATGACTTATTTGTTTAAAAAAGAGAAAGACATTTCGAGTGTCTAGACTAGATATGATCGAAACTGTCCTTTTCCCTTTTTGATCAATTAAGCTTTATGTTTTTCATTATCTATATATGATAATAATTAAAGATGACAATTTATGACTAGATCTTTTATTTAAACGGTCCCTACCGGGTCATCCAACATAGCATCATGTTGATAATAGTTCAGCCTGATATGATTGGGCTGACGTATGTGGTATTACAGTTCGATTTAGCGTTTATTTAAAACAAGTTACGGTAAAGGTCTTGATATGTGTTTACTTTAAGTTTATCATGTAAGGTTACTTTGCTTATATCTTTAATGACCAAATGTTTTATTAACTGAGTGACATTGACATTCACTGTCATATGATACATTATATACATATTATCTCCTTATTTTCTTACTACCATTATAAAGCAACTGCATAATATTGTATCGATTTCGTTTTAGTGTAAAATAACGCACACGAACGTCGCAAGCAGCACGAGTATAACTGTTAATTAAAAGACAATGTCTTCAGTTTTCCCCAAAGGTAGTGATCTGAGCGAGAAAAATAATATAAAGTGATAGTAAGCTAAATATTGGCATATCCGCAAACTCCCATTATTCAAGAAACAAAATGATATTGCTATATTAAATGGTGGTTGCATATATTCTGATATAAAACATTTGTGACAAGGATCTCTATATGATGTGTCGTGACAATACGTCATTTAAGGCACATTATGACTATATTTACAATATCAAAAACGAATGTCAAAAACGTTGTTCATTGGGCAAATAACCAGAAACATCTTTTTCATTTGTAACTGTTGTTTTTTGACAATAAGTACAGTTATTGTGAAAACGTATCTTTTAAGGAGGTCAAAATACTACTTTGTTTATATTTTGCTTTTTTATGAAGAATCACTTTACATGTATCGCCACCTCCTTTGGGGAACAAGTACTATACATTATTTAAAACAATTATTAAAACACATAAAATTCAGTTTTTCACGTTCTATAAAAAGTAAAAATTTATTTGTTTCGGAGGCATACTGCGACTTAAGGACAATGTTTAATAAAATGTCCATCGAATAGTTTCATTGAATGGTTGTCTTATTGAAGAATAATGCTTTAAACAACAATATATCGATATATAATTGGATACATAATTGACATTTGTTAGTTCATCACTGATTTGACAATGGACTATAGAGATGATCTAACATCAACATAAGCATTAGTTTTTTTACAAGATTTAAATTAAATAGAATATAAAAAATAAAAAAGTCTGACCCCTAGTGTTTTTAGAAAACGGAACGTCTATTTTGAACTGTGACAGATCCTACACCCTTACTATACCAATTAAAAATAAAATCATAGCGTTATATTGATTTTCATTTAACGTTAAATGTGCCTTTTCATAACTTGTCTGCCTCATCCGAGTTCACGAATTATCATTCAAATCTCTTCAGGGAGTATTTTCTAAAAGAAAAAATAATGACGATTTATAGAGTGCATTCCAGAATGTACTTTTTGGCCTATTGCATGATCCATTTCTTTGCTTCTATTTCTTTTTAACAATAATTATATAATTGTATTTAGATGTCGAAATACTGCTATGTTTACATTCTGTTACTTTCATGAAAATTATTCTATATTCTGCAGGTGATAAGCATCTAACATGCTCTTCAATTATTATTTGAGACTTATAAAACTCATGTTTGTGCTTTCTTTGGAAGGAAACAATTATTCGTGTCTGAGGCATAATTCGCCTTAAATAATACAAGCACATAAAATGAATCGTTTATAAAAGAATGTTACATGAACATATAATCGACTTGTCAGGAAAACACCTCTCTTCGTAATGTCAAAGCCTTTTAATTTGTTTTTCTGCCTTATCAGTGCAGACGAAAGATAATTGAATTCTCTTTAGAGAATGGTTTCCAAGAAAATAATTAAAGTTTATAGACTGCCAAAAGATGTGATCTTACATTAAAGAAATGAATCAGAAAATTAAAGATTCGATGTTAAGATAGTGCTCGTACTATATATTGTATACATAATAAAAACATTGTAATGTCTTAAATTGTATACTTAGGCTACACTGAAAACATTAAACTACAGACATACAGCATTTTACACATTATACTGCTTTTACTTTTCTTATAAAAAAATTATATAAAAATATAATTATTAATGACATTTAAAAAGCGAACTTTGAAAAAGTGAACACAGCTTTGAGTAAAAATTAGTGCTTTTTAGGTGTGTACCTGATTCAATGTCACTACATCATCGAAAATAATCCTTCTGTTAACAAATATAAATATATAGAATCATATAAAAATAAAGTTTCTTTTTATTGGCCTGCTAACAACCATACAAAATTACTAAAAAAATCCGTTATGTTGTTATTAAGATGTAACAACATTTAAGTGAAATTTTATATGTGTATATAATTTTTCTCCGTTATATTGTCTCTATCCGATAAGTTAGTTTACACGTTATATTATAATTTAAAGTACAACACACTAGCACCGACATAAGAAGTATTCATTCTTCAACACAATAAATTATTGGAGTCAATGATCCCGAGGGACCAGAAATCTTGTTTAAGCATGTTCAGATTATAACATTATAAGCAATATTCTTTGATAATTAACCCTATACAACGTTTGTTTTCCATGTTTAATTATTACCCATAGCATCGTAAAATGATCATATTAAATCACATACCCTTATTTGAGAATCTTTATTTTATTATTATAGCTTGGTTAAATACTTAGTCTGTGATCATTAGAAATCTTAATCCCAAGTGTCAAAGATAATGTGATACATATACTGGAGAATCCTTGTTAAAACTACCGTTTAAATCAATGTTTGAAGGCAGCATATTCCCTTTAGATAAACTGTGGGAAATATATCACAGAAATAACACCAATATGTTACCCTGGATAACAATCTGGTTTAAGTTCAGATCTTTTGTGTAAACATTTGAAGATCTGAAGTTTAGTCTGATTGAATGGATAAGACATTTGGAATATTGAGTCTAGAATATATTATTGACACTGTCATCTTTCTTTTATTTTGTCTTTTATTTTATCTAAATATTTACAAATTAGTATAACTAAAGATTATAATTATTCTATGACTGCATCTTTTATCTTAATGACACTTATGTCCATCCAACACAGATAATCGGGATTTTTACAGAGATGATTGATTGACCATGTCCAGTGACATCAATAGTTTTACATGATGTCCTAGCACAATGAGCACAACATTATGGCTGATGTATAATCATGCTGCATGACACGTTAGATGATTAAAATGCTTCAGTGTTGTTATATTTTTCTCGTCCGTCGGGATCATTGATGCCAGCACTATTAAGTGTTGAGAATTGAGTACCGCTCAAGCCGGTGCTAGGGGGCGTGAGGGATGTTGCACGTATTCATTATCCCTCATGTACAGACTCAATCAAACCTAGTCTGCAATTCTCTTGTATTTTTGTTGTGATTAATGCTTCCGAGGGATCACTTTGTTTCCAGATTTGAATTACCATAATTTTGAAGTTTCGTTTAGAACAACATTTCTGAAAACGGCAAAACTGCAGACTAGGTTTAATAGAGCAAACCATAGTCTCAACCCATGAATAATCTTACTTAAAAAATGGCAAAGTTTTGAAGCCTTTTCAACACACAACACCAATGTGGATAATTTTCAATCTTTTGCGGTAATAAATCATCGGGTGAAGCAAGTGCAAGCAGACGGATAAGTTAGTCAGTGACCTACGAAAGAGTATACCTTATTTTAAAAAAATATCATCAGAAGGAAACTCCCAATGTTTTCTCTGCAATGTACATATTGTGTATACCACACATGGCATACGTCTTATGACGTTTAAATGTTACGTTCGGGCAATATTTAATATTTAATATAAGCAAATATCGTGCGTCTTTAAATCTTGAAATACTCTCGGCATTTATAATAAATTTAACAATATATTGAAAAAATAAGCAATATTCATTACCATTCATACAGTATAATATACCTTTACTGTTTCAAGTAAAAAACAAAAGTTCCATTTTATTTATGGAAATCATACCAAATATGAACTAATGTATGACATAGATGGTTTCTTATATTTTTATATGAACAAGTGCAATGTAGGCATACCATTTGTTTATTTAGATAAAGTAGGCACAAATCTAGAAATTACCAGAGTGCCATTTAGCTGTATTTTCATAAAAGGAATGTAAATGATTTTTTGATCGGGCGAGTCAGTAACATTTTAAAGTTTGTGTTTGAGCGTTATATTGAACGTTATAATTAATCAAATATTGTTTGGTGAGCTAATTTTCGATTGTAATATATGTTCAACAAGATAATTGATTTACTTATTTCTTGAAATGATTGAAAGAATTCAGCATCTGCCCTTTCGTGCATTATTTAGTGCACGTAGGCCAATTCACGAGCTGGTGCTCTGAAAGCGAAAGAAACAAACTCCTTTAGCGATTTGGCTAAAAAATAATTTACGCAAATCAACTTCGCAAGTATTAGAGTTGTCTTGAATGTTATCTATAAGTACGAGTATTATCAAAAGATAATGTCTTCAGTTTTCCCTAAAGGTAATCTTTGGCGTGAACAAAAATAATTAAAAGTGATAGTTTGCCAATTTTTGGGAATGGTCGTCGGAGAGAAAATGATACTGTAATATAACAAAGTGGTTAAATGTATTCTGATATAAAACATTTTTGTCAAACATGTCTAAATGACGATTCGTTACAAAATGTGTTTTGCGAGTATTTGCTATTTACACTAGTACTGTAACAGCCCGTCATTAAGTCTTTTTTCCATAGCAATGATTAAAATTAGCGAGCAGTTTCATGTAAATTGTTTATCTTTTTTGATAAAAAAAGATACAAAGAACATTATTTCGTTCGTCACGATCTATAATTGATATACGTACCTTTATTGTTAATCTGCCTAAAATTAGTGAAAACAATCTAAAAATTAAAAAATTCAAGATGGTTCAATAATATATTTAATTAGAATAAAGAGTAGATGATGTCTTATGTTTCCTTGTGGTGTTTTTGAACTGCGGTCGAGCCTATACCCTTGCTATACCGATGAAGAAGATAATCACGGCGTTTCATTGAATTTTCCGTATCTTTCCTTTAACGTTTAATGTGTTTTTTTTCTTTTCAAATTGCCTTTCTGTCTCACCGGTGAACACGTATTATCATTCAAATCTCTGTAGGGATTATCTCTTTAAAAGAAAAATAATTGAGGTGACGTTAAAGAACATGTCAAATGAATGACTTAGACTTGTTTCAATCATACAATAGCCACAATATCTGTTATTGTCACTTCAAAGGTTTGTTCAAGACATATGACTTGTTTTAAAACTATTCGGTGATTTGATTGGCGTCTAAATTTTGATCAACATATATAGATATATTTACGCTTAAAACCCAAAATATATAGAATTTTAACAGAAATTCATGCTGAATCTTAAAGAAATGCCATTTTAGCGTGATTTGAGTACATAAGATCATTTTAATATTTTCGTCATTATTTTGCCCGAATATCCCTTTATAAAATATAAATAACTTAACTCTAAAATAGCTGAAATTACCTGGAGAATTGTGTTTTATTTTAAATTTCTAAAAATGGGTTTCTTGGATATTATAGGTCATGATTCTAGAATATATGGGCGACAATGTCATTTTTCCTTTTCTTATCAGTTTTATCTAAATATTTTTATCATTAAAAATCAAAGTTTACGTTCGCATCTATTGTTAAATGGCATCTAGGGACTAGGGACATTAAGCATACTCAAGCTAAATATGTTTTTTTACAGTGCTGATTAAGTACTAATTTTGCACATGTACGTCACAAGCTATATATGTTTCTTTCTATTTTTGTTTCTTAGCACCACAACGTGATCAAATGAATTATAATTGATGTGAAGTCACAGTTTTCTGTATATGCTTAATAGTCACATAATTAAAAGAATTTTCAACGAATATAATTTAAAATTTCATTTACAAAAAGAGATAAAATAAATATAATGTCCCCAAAGAACGTCAAAAAACGGCAAAATTATAATTGTTGCAGACCCAATTTGATTGAGCCTGTTCATGGATGGTTCGCTAACATTTAAAGAACGACACAGGAAAAAAATTCATTTCTCGTTTTGAATTGTTCATTCATTATTCGGTAAATATCATCAAAATAAATACACTAGGCAGTCACAGGAACAAAACTTTTCTCGTTTTAAAGAATAAAACTATCATAATGGTTTCCTAACTTGGTTTCCTAACTTGACCTGTGTGGTTCAGGTTAGAGTGTTAAGATATCACAATAGCTATCACAGTGAACTCTGAAAACGTAAATGAACATATCAAATGAGTGACTTAGACCTGTTTCAATCACACAATGTCCACAATATCTGCTATTTTAACTTCCAGCGTTTGCTCAAGTCACATGACTTGTTTTAAAACTATTCTGTGATTCGGTAGGTCTCTTATTATAAATTGTGTTCAACATATATAGATATATTTACGCTTCAAATCCAAAATATATAGAATTAATACAGAAATTCATGCTGGGACTTTAAAAAATGTCATTTTTGCGTGATTCGAGTACATAAAATTATTTTGATATTTTTGTCATTAATTTGCCTGAGTATCTCTTTAAACAGTCAATTCGTGAAACTTTGAAATTTATCAACCTTTGTAGACGCAACCAATGTTGAAAGTTGAAATTTGTCTTACGGTAATAAAATCATCTAAATAATATGTGCATTCAGCCAGATAGCTTATGTGTTTTTTCCTGAGTTTAACAAACAAATGGCATACATCTTAAGACATTTAAATGCCATGTTCGCGTCAATATCAATTATAAATTCCATGAACTATTTTTTAAAATATATAATTAATCAGATGTAGGCATTCTTTAATAACGTGCAAAATTATAAACACTTCTATCAGAGGCCCATTATGCCTGGGAAATCCTATCATTTTAAGTTTTCAGAAACCTATTTATTTTGGTATATTGTTACAGACTTGAAAAAAACCTCATATTCTTTATTTAACTTGATTTATCATTTACAATTTTCATTTGGCCGTATTTTATCTTTTTATCAAAGACAAATAATTGATGATATGATCTTAACTAGATATGGGCGAATCAATATCATAATATGCTTTGATGTTTGAGGAATACAATGAACGATATTGTTAAGTAATAATTGTTGGTTTGATGAGCGTATTGTCGATTTAAATGAGTGTTCAGCACGATAATTGTCTCCTGGCCTTCCTTGAAATGATTAAAAGAATTCAGCTGCTTTTTCTTGTTGTGGATTAATTCAAGGCCGACATAAGTTGGTTGATAATTAGAGCACATACTTTCCATACACCAGCTAGGTAATAACTCCTATTAGGTTCAAATGTTAAAATAATTTTACTTTGTAAGCAGTATTCAAACATTAACCATGAAACGTTTGATTTTTTCTTCGGCTTGGCAACTATTGCAAACCTTTCCCTTTAAAACGAACAAAGGTAGGATCTATATTTTCTCAATTTTCATATTAACATCTATTGAGCATTTATTTGAAACACGTTACAATAGAAACATTTGTATAATTATAATGATATTTTCACCAACAACGTTTTTATTATGTTAAGTTGCTTCAGTTATCTCTTAAGTGATAAAAAACAGTTTCGTTTCTTGACAAAATGTAATCATTAACTGTTATATGTTATGCACTGGTTTTGTCATAATCATACTAATCGCTTTAATATTACAATAGTATCTTATCGATTTTGTTTCTAAACGAAAGTATGCAAATCAACGTCGCAAGCAAAATTGTTGTCTGGAATGTTATCTATAAGCCATGAGTATAATCTGTAATCAAAAGATAATGTCTTCAGTTTTCCCTAAAGGTATCATTCAGCGCGAGAGAAAATAATTAAAAGTGATAGTTTGCCAGTTATGGGTATAGCCTGTCATTCAGATTGTTCTTGAGACAAAATGATATTAATGTATTAGATGGTGAATACATATATTCTCAAATTGACTATTTGTGACAAGGATCTGTACATGATGTCTTGTGACAACATGTATATTACCAATATGGTGTTTCCAGCAAAGGTTCATCAAATAGTTTCGAAATGATTATCTTATAGGAACATGAAAGTTAAAACAACGTTTTTTGCCGAAATTTATTATATGTATCAAATTAGTTCATTATTGATATTATATGCTAAAATGTTGTACAGATAATACACAATTTAATGTAATTTAATTCAGGTACAGCAGTTTATAAAAAACAGATTCTGATGCATTGTGATTCTATACAAGAGATGTTTTCGGTCATAAACCCTTATTTATACCAATATAAAAAAAGGCAACTTTAGCGTTTCATTGAATTTACCTTTGACATTTAATGTGCTTTTTTTAGTTTGCTTTCCTATCGCATCCATGTTCACGAATTATTTTCAATTGTTTTTGTTTTTAATACTGAATGTTTATTTAGTTAATCTTAGATACATTTAGTTTCCTTTCAGACAGTTTTGTACGGAACAATAATCTTTAAAGAAAATATAGCGTCTTTAAAAACAATAACTTTACCTTAAGTCGATTTTGTAATTCATATATTGCTCCTGTCAGAATTGCGTTCTATGTTATGATTTCAATAATTGAAGACAATGTCAGTGGTCTATCAAGGAAAGCCGTAAACTAAATACATTAAAATTAATACACCCATGATATATGTCTACACAAAGAAATATTACGCAAATATTCTCGTGTTTTCTTCCTTGGCTGTAATATAAAAGTCAGACCAGACGGACATTCCACAGATTTCCTTCTAGTCTTACACACATCTGTGAAGTTGATTTATGTTGCAATATCATTTTCTGCATTATTCATGATACGAATATCTAGTATATTCACGTTATGAGCAGACACTCTACCACAAATATCTTAACCATTGACTGAAAAACTAAAGAGTACAATATGTAAAGCAATTTTTCAGATAGATATTAAGTACATGTCTTGGTAAATAAGGGAAATTGCAAAAAGAAGACCTTTTACAATTGTCTATGAAAACTAGTTTCTTCATTGCATTAAAAAACTTTATCAAATTTTAACATACTAGTATCTGCTATACATTCAGGTAAACACTTTGATATTTAGGCGCATATAATAATTCTTATTAAATTATAAATAATATTTTTACGGCTCAATCAAGTATGTTTTGCTTTAAGTGCTGCCATATACATAAAACTACTCCATTGAAAGAAGAGGCGGCATAACTCCTACGTGTACATACGGTAACATACAATTCGTTTCTAAATATTGGTCGAAAGTTTGATTGCATATGCGGTACCAAATGTTGTTTTTTATATTGAATAGCAGCATTTCTCTTATCAATGGGGTTGTATTATACAAAAAAACAATGTATTTAAACAAATAAATTATTGCTGGAAAACATATTATTAGAGAAATAGACCAAATCAGAAATAGTTACAATTTTATCATTATTGTTCTAGAGATAATGTCATACATGCTCCGTCGTTTCATGGACATATACATTATCTATAATTTGTTTCAGGCACTATTGATAATAAAATTGACAAAAAAAACAATAAAAGAACTACACTTAATAAGCCCGGATAAACAGTCCGTTAGCAAATGTAAAATAACGTACAAAATGTATTGATCTCGATAACATTTACGTGAACATATAATCGCGTTGTCAATAAAACACCTCTCTTTGAAATGTCAAAGCCTTTCATTTTGGCTTTTCTGCTTATTTTTAAGTACAGACAAAAGATTATTGAAAAGTCTTGAGGGAATGTTTCAGAAGAAAATAATTAAGGTTTATAGACGGCCAAAGGATATGATCCGATATTATACAAATGAAAAAGAAATAAAGATAGCAGTTACAATATTCTTGTATGGACAAGAAAGATTTAATGTCCGTTGTTTTTAGTTAAGGCCACTTTGAAAAGATAAGACATCAAAATTCTTATAATGTGTTTTTGCTTCATATAGCGTGTCATATGAAACGTTCAAGATATATTTGTTGCTAAAACAAAGCATAATAATTCGTTGAAAGGTCATTTACCCAGTATTTTTATATATAGGTACGCTCTAAGAACTTTTGTAATCTTTTATAAAACGAAGCCTAAGGGTAAGAATTATAGGCGTATCTTGACATGTACATTAACAATGAATAATGGCTTTTATATTGATTGTTGGACATTATAAGTATTATGTAAACGTTACGAATTCAATGTATTTGCACAGTTTAAAAAATCATGTTATAAATTACGGGGGATAAATACAGGAGCAACAGTATCGTTAATTTTCGTAAAAAGGTCTGAATACGAAAATAAAATCAGATTATCGGCTCTATCGTCCTGATAAGAAATAGCTTTTTAAGAATTATAAGGTAAGTTAAGGAAACAAATGTCGAAGGGTTTGTCTATAAATACACCCACACACATTATTCTAAGTTTGTAAATGTCCTTAAAGAATATGTATTGTGTGAATCGACATCATTCTCAATATAAAGTGTATATGCTGAAAGATATGGGGCATTTCAGTCATAGACAGGTGTGAAGGTATAGACGGTATCCTAAGATAGCACGTGACTTATGTACAGACTTACATTTTAACTGCACACGTCCGATGTCCAAATATAATTACATAGTGTGTGTTACATCTCAGTGTACAAAAATATAGGGTAATGAGTCACAAAATACCAAACCAGTTATCAGCTGAAAATAGGTAATTAATCTATGATATCCTTAATATATTTCTGTTACTTACAAAACATAAAATGGAGTCATTTCAGTTATAATTCAAAAGTAATGACCTGACGTAGGTTCAACAATCGCAATTGCTCGTTATGATTTTGTTACTTAAGAAAGTGAGCAATCCGTGTGAAAGAAAACTTTCTTCCTTTATTATTTATAATAATAAAGGTATAATAATAAATCAAGAGTCCATTCGAAAAAAGAAGTTTTAGGTTCATAAACAGAAAACACAACATATTGGTGTCAGTATCAGGCAGTGTTCTGTTAGTAAGATTAATTTAACAAAGCATGACTTTAAGTTTGAAATTATTCAAGTACAATAGAGAAAATAAGAATCCCTAAAGAAAGCCCAAAACGGCAAAATTGAAATTGTTGCAGGCTCAGTTTAATTGAGCCCTTTCATGGACGGTACTGTCATGTGCAAACTACCGTCCACGCCCCCTAGCACCGGCTTAAGTAGAATTCAACAATTTTACATGACATGTTAAAATTCAGAATTTAGAAACATCCGCAGATGTGTTCATACGGCAGTTAACATGGAACCTTCATGTGACACACAAGTGCCATGAAAAGCGCGTATGGTCACGAAATAAGTCAATGTTACAGTCACATTAACGACGCACATTTTTGAAATTCTTTGCATGCGTTTTAATCGATTACTCTTGCCTTGTCCGAACAGAATTGGATAAGCCTATATGGTAAACACCAGTATAAAGCCTCGCAATCCAGGACTTCTGTGCAGTCTGACTACCCTGTAAACTTATGATATTTTTATAAACCATCAAGTGACCGATCGTGAGCCAAATCCATTTCAGAAAATCAGCAGTCAAATGGTTAATAGGTTTAGAAATTCCATCAGTTCCATCCAGTTGCAAATTCTCGGACCTTTTCGTCGGTCATAATAGCCAATCATTCCGATTGGTATGAGGGTGTATATAGTAATAAATAAAGAACTGGAGAATTTCGCAGGAAATGAAATGCAAACATCTTCAAACAATTAATTGCACTCTTTAAGTAGACCATTTTTACGAATTGTTATATCATTGTTTTATCATTTTGAAATTTACTTTTCCGTAGGTTCTTTCCGGTTTTCTTATTTACGGCCCTGATTGCACTAATGACATTTTTACCGAGAATTTTTTAAATGGACCTAGTTCGTAACTTTATATGTCGCTTTTATTTTGACTTCAGGTCAAGCAGTAGTATATACTATAAAACCTTTTTGTTGTTCAAGTTTCTTTAGGTAACATCGACCCTGATATCCCGGATTTTTGCTGTTCTATATTGTGTTTGAAGGCAATCGAGTTTATGGTAGTTTGAGTGGAATGTTGGTTTGCCGAATATTGTGGAATTTTAACAACAGAAACTTTCGTCTGCATTTTTAAAATGAATTGTTATTGATAGGAATGTAAAAACATATGTGGGCCAGACGAGGTTTTTAAAGTAATTCATTCATTCAAATAGAAAATTGACCTCCCAATAAATCAATTAACAGACTTTGTTCATTTTGACTACTTTTTTGTTTGTTCCAAAGAAAATACCACCATGAAATTGAAATTCTATCAAATACCCAATATAAATGATAATAATAATATAATCCAAAATGCCCCCTATATACATGATAAAGTATAAATAAACTTATACCAGACAGGGGACTATATTTTGGATATTATCGTTAATATTGATTGAATTTCAAGTTCCTGTGGAACTTGTGCCTATCAAAGTTCATGATGAACAATGTTCTCGTTCGCACATTCATAAGTGATATACAATTTTGGTTAAAACCAATTAACCATTGAAAGGATTATAAGAATATCTTGTCATCAGATGTCTACTTGTTCATCTTCACTTGCTGAATTTCTTGCTTGGACGCCCTTTGTTGCTTTGCATCAATGCTTTTCTTGTACAAGAATGTTTCTGATAATGACACGAAGACAATCGGTATTCCAGAGTAGATAATACCGTGCAAGTAAAATGTAACAACAATTGATAACTTATTATAACAAGGAAAGACATCTAACTTTTCTGTTAAAGCTTTTCTGTTTTTCTATAAGATTCAATCTAAATTTATCACAGAAAGTTTCAGGTCAGCTAAAAATATGACATTGATTAATGTCGCTGTATCATTGTCTGTTTAATTCATGGTACAAATATTTATCATGTTTCTGGACGAGTAAACAGTCTTTCTTTTTCAGAAAGACAAAAAACGGGAATAATGTTGTTTTTGTTTTATTGACACTGTGGTGATAATAAAGTGAGCTAATTTTTTGCAGTCTAAGGGTTCATATCTTCAGGAAGTGTGTATCACACCAGTTACGCATTTCAGACAAGTACAAAAGAAATCCTCAGAAATTTGTAATATTAAGTTATTTATTGCATACTCTATGTACTATCGTGCACATTGTCAACGATGCCATCATCTTATAAAAATAAGGAAAAACAAGGGTTTTCTATACAATGTGATAAAAACAATTATACTATTTAAATTGAATGTTTAACATTTACCACTACATATTTCCATGCTAAAGCATATAATTATAATAATAATATATAATAATATATTGACATAACGTGCTCAACATTTAATTCAATAATATGTCAAAGCATGATTGTCTCTTCTAAAGACGTACATTATTCATTTATGAGGAATAATTTGCCTTTTATTTTACTGAGTTATCTAACTTTGTTTTAACGTAAGAAAATATCTTTGTACACTTAATTATGTTTTGTAATGTATTACCTTTAAAGAATTGTATTTTAAATATATTAACCCTTTTAATGTCATTAAGGAGACCTTTATACCATTTTGTGAATACAACATAAATGCTTATTCATATCTTGGGTAACAGTCAGTTACCTATTTACATAGGCGATAAATAATGACTGTAATATTGATTATCCATTTTTCTACTGTCATGGGATTTAAACGGAATTATGTAAACATTAATTATTTGATGTGTATTAACGCAGTTCAGCAATCTACATAAGTAGGCACCAGCTGATAGATATTTACCACACGAAAAAACGATGTTTTTCTTGATTAAAGACCAGAACGGAGAAAACTTGATAAAGCTTGACTACTTCAAATCTGAACCATACACTATTAATAAAAAATCTTCAAATTCTCTGCAAGTTTAATTAAAGAGTTATAATTTTAATATGCACTGATGTCACTAAGGGTCTCATAGCATTATAGTGACAGGTCAGTCAGCTCTTCGAATGATCGGTCACTGTCATGCTGAGGCCCCTGGTGCTGTATATTTAAGAGATAATATATCCCGAACTATGATTTTATCACTGTTTGGAGTTTGGATGTGAGGAATTATATCACGAGGGCGTAGCCCGATTGATATAATGATGCGCCTCCGAACGACAAACAGTTATTTTGTCAAGCAATAAAATCACTGATTTGGATAATTATGTTGAACAAAATTTAGAGGCCTACAGAGTCACCGAATTTTAAACAAGTCATGAAACCTGAACAAACCCTGGAAGTTTAAATAACATATAATGTGGACATTTTATGATTATAACAGGTCTAAGTCACTCATTTGACATGTTCAAGTTAGGACACCATAATTTTATTCTTCATAACATGAAAAGTTTTGTTCCTGTGACTGCCTTGTTCCCAATTTATTCTAGAATCATGATTCTTTAAAAAAAAAAAAAAAAAAAAAAAAAAAAAAAAAAAAAAAAAAAAAAAAAAAAAAAAAAAAAAAAAAAAAAAAAAAAAAAAAAAAAAAAAAAAAAAAAAAAAAAAAAAAAAAAAAAAAAAAAAAAAAAAAAAAAAAAAAAAAAAAAAAAAAAAAAAAAAAAAAAAAAAAAAAAAAAAAAAAAAAAAAAAAAAAAAAAAAAAAAAAAAAAAAAAAAAAAAAAAAAAAAAAAAAAAAAAAAAAAAAAAAAAAAAAAAAAAAAAAAAAAAAAAAAAAAAAAAAAAAAAAAAAAAAAAAAAAAAAAAAAAAAAAAAAAAAAAAAAAAAAAAAAAAAAAAAAAAAAAAAAAAAAAAAAAAAAAAAAAAAAAAAAAAAAAAAAAAAAAAAAAAAAAAAAAAAAAAAAAAAAAAAAAAAAAAAAAAAAAAAAAAAAAAAAAAAAAAAAAAAAAAAAAAAAAAAAAAAAAAAAAAAAAAAAAAAAAAAAAAAAAAAAAAAAAAAAAAAAAAAAAAAAAAAAAAAAAAAAAAAAAAAAAAAAAAAAAAAAAAAAAAAAAAAAAAAAAAAAAAAAAAAAAAAAAAAAAAAAAAAAAAAAAAAAAAAAAAAAAAAAAAAAAAAAAAAAAAAAAAAAAAAAAAAAAAAAAAAAAAAAAAAAAAAAAAAAAAAAAAAAAAAAAAAAAAAAAAAAAAAAAAAAAAAAAAAAAAAAAAAAAAAAAAAAAAAAAAAAAAAAAAAAAAAAAAAAAAAAAAAAAAAAAAAAAAAAAAAAAAAAAAAAAAAAAAAAAAAAAAAAAAAAAAAAAAAAAAAAAAAAAAAAAAAAAAAAAAAAAAAAAAAAAAAAAAAAAAAAAAAAAAAAAAAAAAAAAAAAAAAAAAAAAAAAAAAAAAAAAAAAAAAAAAAAAAAAAAAAAAAAAAAAAAAAAAAAAAAAAAAAAAAAAAAAAAAAAAAAAAAAAAAAAAAAAAAAAAAAAAAAAAAAAAAAAAAAAAAAAAAAAAAAAAAAAAAAAAAAAAAAAAGGGGGGGGGGGGGGGGGGGGGGGGGGGGGGGGGGGGGGGGGGGGGGGGGGGGGGGGGGGGGGGGGGGGGGGGGGGGGGGGGGGGGGGGGGGGGGGGGGGGGGGGGGGGGGGGGGGGGGGGGGGGGGGGGGGGGGGGGGGGGGGGGGGGGGGGGGGGGGGGGGGGGGGGGGGGGGGGGGGGGGGGGGGGGGGGGGGGGGGGGGGGGGGGGGGGGGGGGGGGGGGGGGGGGGGGGGGGGGGGGGGGGGGGGGGGGGGGGGGGGGGGGGGGGGGGGGGGGGGGGGGGGGGGGGGGGGGGGGGGGGGGGGGGGGGGGGGGGGGGGGGGGGGGGGGGGGGGGGGGGGGGGGGGGGGGGGGGGGGGGGGGGGGGGGGGGGGGGGGGGGGGGGGGGGGGGGGGGGGGGGGGGGGGGGGGGGGGGGGGGGGGGGGGGGGGGGGGGGGGGGGGGGGGGGGGGGGGGGGGGGGGGGGGGGGGGGGGGGGGGAATTTCCCCCCCCAAAGTGCTCTTTGCAGTATTGGTTCCCCGTTTCAATACACTACGTAACGCATAGAAAAGGCGGGGACCAAACAAAAAAATAGTCCGGCACTTCCATATATGGAACCGTATTTGTCACTAACATAATACGGAATTTTCTATCCGCTGAAGCGTATTTGTGCTTCATTATCGGCGTGTATTTTAGGGAGAAAATTTATAGGTATATAATAAAACGCAATTCTCCAGGTATCTTCAGCTATTTTAGAGTTAAGTTATTTTTATTTTGTACTGACAAAAATACAATCAATTAATACCAGAGAAAAATAATCATCTAAAATCTACTTGCAAAATTGTTACCATGATTAAAGTGCCAAAATTTCCTGGATATTGCTTTAAACCTGATTTATTATTCAATTTATCCTTTCCTTTTCTTTTATCTTCTCTTTAGGTTTAACTTTTTTTGTCGGTTAATTGAGTATATATTTCTTTCCTAAAAATTGTCTTACATATTGTACTCTTTGCTACCACACGACGATAAGAAAAAAAGATGAGTTTAGCTTTTTACAAAATTTAATTAATATGATTGTTTGCTCTTACGCGAACGCATTATTTACATGTATTTGTATTATGAATACTGAAGAAAATGGTATTGCAATAAAATCAACGTCACTAATGTGTGTAAGCCTACATGTCCATTTGTTCAGACTTTTTTTGTTAAAGACAAGGCAGACAACGGGAGAATATTTGCAGAATGTTCTTTTTGTAGACATATATCGTGAGAGTATAAATTTTAATGTATTAATTTTCTTTACCATTGAAAATCTGACGTTAAGACTACCAACATTGTCTTCAATTATAAAAGCCATCCGAGTAAAAATTTTAATTTTAAACACGTATTTTTATCAAAGATTATTATTCTGCGTATCACTGACTAAAAGTTTACAGATATCTATCTATCATACAAAAGTTAAAGAAAAACTCGAGAGGAAACAATCTTAGTGAGCATGTTTAAGAGTAGCCATCTTTAGAAAAAGTGCACTTTAATAATACAAATAATGTGATTTTAAGAGATGGATTTATTTATGAGTGATTTTGTGGTCTTATTCTAAAGACAAAATAACCACAACAGCAGAAACAAAACAACGACAACATGGGAGCCTTTTGTCTTATCGGGATGTAATCCCAGGGGTTTAGTTAACAAAAAAGCGCGTACTAGAAACTAATTTTCTGTCTATTACATCTCATAAAATCCATCACGATTTCTTTCACTTTTTTTCTAAATATCTTACGGTTTCATTTAGTCAAAAACTGTATTGAAATGGCCCGTGAATTATGCGACATTGGCCGTGTCCGATTGCAGACTTTTGCATTTGTTCTGAAAGCTGACAATCTTAGTTTTCAGATGATAAAATTCATTCAATCATCGTTGCGTTACTATAGTCACAGTGACATTTGTTGCACAAGTAAAAAAAGAGCCAGTCTTCGCACAAGGGTACATAGAAAATAAGTAAAGATCATCACGACCTGCGTGCATTCCAAGAATTTACTTACACTCTACAAAAAATGTGATTAAAACAATGATGTTCAATTTTACCATAATGTTCTATGAATGGGTGGTACTTGTGAATAAAATAAGAAATATTCTAACACGACCCGCAATTTTATCTACTGAACATGGAAGGACCGAAAGTGTGTGTTATTATGCTTTACAATCACTGTTGACGTTCTATATTTAGACATGTGACGTATCTGTGACGTAACCACTACAAATGCGACGAGCTGAAAATAAGTACGGAAACAATTCAGTGGCAATTTAGATAAATAAAAGGTACGGCAGAATTTTATTTGTTGATGTCGTGTTGGAATCGAAATAAAATAATTATATAGATATATTTATACTTCAAATCCAAAATATAGAAAATTTATACAGAAATTCATGCTGGGTCTTTAAAAATTGTCATTTTAGCGTGATTTGAGTACATAAAATCATTTTGATATTTTTGTCATTTATTTGCCTGAGTATCCCTTTAAACAGTCAATTCGTGAAACTTTGGAATTTATCAACCTTTCCCACAGTAACTTTTCAATGAATTTACTTGTAGACGCAACCAAAAAGGTATTGAAAGTTGAAATTTGTCTTACGGTCATAAAATCATCTAAATAATATGTGCAATCAGCCAGATAGCTTATGTGTTTTTTTCCTGAGTTTAACAAACAAATGGCATACATCTTAAGACATTTAAATGCCATGTTCGCGTCAATATCAATCATAAATTCCATGAACTATTTTTGAAATATATAATTAATCAGATGTATGCATTCTTTAATAACGTGCGAAATTATAAACACTTCTATCAGAGGCCCATTATGCCTTAGAAATCCTATCATTCTAAGTTTTCAGAAACTTTTTAATTTTGGTGTATTGTTACAGACTCGACAAAAACCCATATTCTTGATTAAACTTGATTTATCATTTACAATTTTCATCTGGCCGTATTTTATCTTTTTATCAAAGACAAATAATTGATGTTATGATCTTAACTAGATATGGGCGAATCAATATCATAATATGCTTTGATGTTTGAGGAATACAATGAACGATATTGTTAAGTAATAATTGTTTCTTTGATGAGCGTATTGTCGATTAAAATAAAAGTTCAGCACGATGATTGTCTCCTGGCCTTCCTTGAAATGATTGAAAGAATTCAGCTGCGTTTTCTTGTTGTGCATTATTTCAAGGACGAAACAAGTTGGTTGCTAAATAGAGCACAAACATTCCATACACCAGCTAGTTAATACTTCCTATTAGGTTCCAATGTAAAAATTATACTTTGTAAGCAGTATTCAAAGATTAACTATGAAACGTTTGATTTTATTTTTTCTGACTTGACAACTATTGCAAACCTTTCCATTAAAACGAAGAAAGGACGGATCTATATTTTCTATTATCTATTGAGCAATTATTTGAAACACGTTATAAATAGAAACATTTGTTTTGTCTTGAATAATTATGATATATTCACCAACAACGTTGATGTTATGTTACCTTTGCTTTGGCTATCTCATAAGTGATAAAAAATGAGTTTCGTTTCTTGACAAAACGTAATCATTCACTGTTATATGTTATGCACTGGTTTTGTCATAATCATAATAATATCTTTAATATAACAATTGCATAGTATGTTATCGATTTTGTGTTTAAACAAAAGTATGCAAATCACCGTCGCAAGCAAAATTGTTGTCTGGAATGTTATCTATAAGCCATGAGTATAATCTGTAATCAAAAGATAATGTCTTCAGTTTTCCCTAAAGGTAGACTTCAGTGTGAGAAAAATAATTAAAAGTGATAGTTTGCCAGTTATGGGTATAGTCTGTCATTCAGATTGTTCTTGAGACAAAATGATATTGTTATATTAGATGGTGGATACATATATTCTCAAATTGTCTTGTGACAACATGTATATTTCCAAGCAAAGGTTCATCAAATAGTATCAAAATGATTATCTTTATAGGAACATGAAAGTTAAAACAATATTATTTCGCCGAGATTTATGATTTGTATCAAATTAGTTCATTATTGATATTATATGCTTAAATGTTGTACAGATAATATAAAATTTAATGTAATTTTATTCAGGTTCAGCAGTTTATAAACAAACAGATTCTGATGCATTGTGATTCTATACAAGAGATGCGTTTGATCCAAAACCCCTATTTATACCGAATTAAAAGACAATTTTAGCGTTTCATTGAATTTACCTTTGACATTTAATGTGTTTCTTTTAGTTTGCTTTCCTATCTCATCAATGTTCACGAATTATTTTACAATTGTTTTTGTTTTTAAAACTGTATGTTTATTTAGTTCAACTTAGATAAATTTAGTTTCCTTTCAGACAGTGTTGTACGGAACATGTACGGAACAATAATCTTAAAAGAAAATATAACTTCTTTAAAAACAATAACTTATCTATTTACTTAACTTTACATCAATATTTTATTTCATATATTTGTCCTGTGGAATTGCGTTCTTTTTTATGATTTCAATAATTGAAAACAATGTCAGTGGTCTATCAAGGAAAGCGGACAACTAAACCAATATATTTAAATTGATACACTCAGGATACAAAAAGAATATTACGCAAATATTCTCGTGTTTTCTTCCTTTTCTGTAATATAAAAGTCAGACCAAAAGGTCATTTCGCAGATTTCTTTCTAGGCTAACACACATCTTCGACGTTGATTTATGTTGTAATATCATTTTTTTTATATTATTCATGATACGATATCTTATATATTCACGTTAGGAGCAGACACTCTACTACAAATATCTTAATCGCTGCGTGGAAAACTAAAGAGTACAATATGTAAGGCGATTTAGCAAGTAGATATAGTACACGTCTTGGCATTTTTCAAAAAGAAGACATTTTCCACTTGTCTATGAAAACTAGTTTCTTCATTGCATTAAAAAACTTTATCAAATTTTAACATACTAGTATCTGCTATACATTCAGGTAAACACTTTGATATTTAGGCGCATATAATAATTCTTATTAAATTATAAATAATATTTTTACGGCTCAATCAAGTATGTTTTGCTTTAAGTGCTGCCATATACATAAAACTACTCCATTGAAAGAAGAGGCGGCAAAACTCCTTCGTGTTCATACGGTAACATACAATTCGTTTCTAAATATTGGTTTATAGTCGAAAGTTTGATTGCATATTCGGTAACAAATGTTGTTGTTTTTTAATATTAAATAGCAGCATTGCTCTTATCAATGGGTTTGTATTATACAAAAAAACAATGTATTTAAACAATTAAATTATAGCTGGCAAACATATAAGACAAATTGACAAAATCAGAAATAGGTACAATTTTATCATTTTTGTTCTAGAGATGATGCCATACATGCTCGTTTCATGGACATATAGATTATCTATAATTTGTTTCAGGCACTATTGATAATGAAATTAAAATTAATAAGCCCGGATAAACAGCCCGTTAGCAAATGTAAAATAACCCAGAAAATGTATCGATCTCGATAACATTGACGTGAATATATAATCGCCTTGTCAATAAAACACCTGTCTTTGAAATGTCAAAGCCTTTCATTTTGGCTTTTCTGCTTTTTTTAGTACAGACGAATGATTATTGACACGTCTTGAGGGAATGTTTCAGAAGAAAATAATTAAGGTTTATAGACTGCCAAAGGATATGATCCAATATTGAAGAAATGAAAAAGAAATAAAGATAGTTGTTACTTTATTCTTGTATGGACAAGAAAGATTTAATGTCCGCTGTTTTTAGTTTATGCTACTTTGAAAAGATAAAGACATCAAAATTCTTAGTATGTGTATTTCTATAAAAAAAACACACACAAAAAACACCATTTTAATGAACAGATTTCAAGTTTTTGTTAGGGACGGTGACTTCATATAGCATGTTATATAAAACGTTCCAGTTATATTTGTTGCTAAAACAAAGCATAATAATCCTGTTGAAAGGTCATTTACCCAGTATGTCCATATAAAGACACGCTCTAAGAAATGTTGTCATCTTTTACAACAAAGAAGCCTAAGGGTAAGAATTACAGGCGTATCTGGGCTAATAGGATGCAATATGTTTACATTAACAATGAATAATTGCTTTTATATTGATCGTTGGACGTTATAAGTATTATGTAAACGTTACGAATTCAATGTATTTGCACAGTTTAACAAAATCATGTTATAAATTACGGGGGATAAATACAAGAGCAACTATATCGTTAATTTTTGTAAAAAGGCCTGAATACGAAAATAAAATCATATTATCGGCTCTATCGTCCTGATAAGAATATAGTTAATTAAGAATTATACGGTAAGTTCAGGAAACAAACTTCAAACGGCTTGTCTATAAATACACCCACACACATTTTTCTAAGTTTGTAAATGTCCTTAAAGAATATGGATTGTGCAATCGACATCATTCTCAATATATAGTGTATATGCTGCAAGAAATGGGTCATTTCAGTCGTACGTAGGTGAGACAGTATCTTAAGATAGCACATGACTTCTGTACAGAACTACATTTTACTGCAAACATCTTATATCCAAAAGTAATAACATAGTGCGTGTAACATCAGATTGTACAAAAGTAATGGGGCATGAGTCACAAAATATCAGCTGAAAATAGGTAATTAATCTATATTATCCTTCATATAATTTTATAACTTACAACCAAAACATAAAATAAAGAAATTTCAGTTATAATTCAATGCAAAACAAGTAAGGATGTAATAAGAGGATATTTTTCGTTTGAGTGAAATATGGAATATATTTTCACGAAACATGATAAAATGCCTCATATTTTCACAAGCCGGTACGGCGAGTGAAAATATGTTGTTTTTATCATGTTGAGTGAAAATATATACCATGTTTCGCGAAAAACGTAAAAACTAACCCTTTTATTTAATTTCGTTATCAAAGTAAAATTGTGACGAATCACCTTGCTTGCTAGGCAACTGCAATTGTACAGCGCGCAGTAATATATTGTTTTGACTGTTTTTGCACGCGCTATTTGGCTCTTCATTGTGACGTCACGTAAACAACTCTTTAAACGTCTGTACAGCGGTAATGACTGAATTAAAGATATTGGTGTTCGGATTTATTTTCTTAGTTAGATCATTCTAGACCGTTTTCAAAACAAAATGCAACAAAAAGTTGTTTTTTATTTATCAGATTTTTCACCTTAACCCATTACTTCATATACACGCCTTTTAACGCCTTTTTCACCCCCCCCCCCCCTTTTTGTTGTCTGAAATGATGAAAAAATGCCTTATTTAGGCCCCAAACACTTGTTTTTGTTTGAGAAATGTTGTTAAAAAAAGTGACCTCTTTTTCGGCGCGGCCCCCAACCAAAAGATACATCAGGGGGTTGCCAGAAGGGGGATGTGACCCCTTCTGTTTGGGGGGGTTTGAAGGGGGGCGGAGTCCCCCTCATCGCCAAGAAAATTTTGGACTTGTGAGAGGCTGTAAATGACCCCAGATTGATCATAAGGTAACGTGTAACCAACGCTGAAAAACATTTGACTCTATCTCAATCCATTGAGAAGTTGCAGCACTTTGAAATCAATTTTGATGGAAGAAATCAACGCAAAATAGTGATTTTTGGCAATTTTGAGATGTCCCCTCGTTGCCATGGTAACAGAAAATTTAAGCCTGAGCATGTTGTTGCAAGGGCAATTGTCCAGTCAACATTTGTGCCAAGTTTGATTAGTGTTGAAGCAGTTTTTATAGTATTATAGCAATTTGAACTTGTAACGGGAGACTTTTCAATGAAAACAGCCATTTTTCACAAAATGCTCATGAAGTAATGGGTTAAAATAAATATGAGTTTTGACTCCGCCCACTTTCATATTTATATTTCATATTTATTTTTAAAAAATATGAAATATATTTGACTGATATAGCACCATATTTCCTGGGTAAAATTAAATCAAGCACAATATTCTAACATGAATATATTCTTTCATAAAATTACAAATAACATTCCAATGATAAAACTATTATTTTCAGTGGAAATCATCGCCTTATCCTTTCCTTTGTAGTCTCCTTTCCAACTTCCGTAATATCTAAAGTAATTAAACAGAATTGGATAAGCTTATATTGTAAACACCAGTATAAAGCCTGGCAAACCAGGGTTTCTGTGCAGTCTAACCACGCTGTAAACTTGGGATATTTCTATTTTGAAATGTCGTAACCATCAAGTGACTGATCGTATGTCAAATCCATTTCAGACTATCAGCAGTCAAAGGGTTAATAGGCACATTTTTTTGGTTTAAATACAAAAAAATGTTTCTGATAATGAGACAAATACAATCGGTATTTCAGAGTAGACAATACCGTGCAAGTAAAACGTAACAACAATTGATAACTTATTTTAACAAACAAAAAATCATCTTACTTTTCTGTAAAAGCTTTCCTTTTTTTCTATAATATTCAATCTAAATTTATCACAGAAAGTTTCAGGTCAACTAAAAATATGACATTGATAAATGTCGCTGTATCATTTTCTGTATAATTCATGGTACGAATATTTATCATGTTTCTGGAAGAGTAAACATTCTTTTTTTTTTAGAAAGACTGAAAACGGGAATAAGGTTGCTTTGGTTTTATTTACACTGTGATGATAATAACGTGAGATAATTTTGCAGTCTCAAGGTTCATATCTTCAGGTAGTGTGATTCACATCAGTTACGCATTTCAGGCAAGTACAGAAAAATCCTAAGAAATTTAAGATTAAGTTATTTAATGTACTAGATCTAGCATGCACATTGTATACGATACCATCATCATATAAAAACAAAGGTTTTATATGTGATAATAAAAATACTATTGAACAGGAAATATGAGCACTACATATTTTCAAGATATAGAATCTATAATAATAATAAGAATATATTGACAAAACATGCTTTTCACTATAATATGTTAAACCATGATTGTCTCTTCTAAAGACGTACATTATTCGTTGATGCGGAATACCTTTCCTTCTATTTTACTGAGTTATCTTACTTTGTTTGAACTTAAGGAATATTTTCGTACACTTAATTGTATTTTGCATTCTAATGACCTTTAAAAATTATGTTTTGAATATATCAACTCGTTTAATGCCATAAAGGAGACCTTAACATTGTGAAAACGACAAAAATGCTATCCATATCTTGGGTAACAGTCAGTTAGCTATTTACATAAGCGATAAATAATGACTGTAATATTGATTATCCGTTTTTCTACTATCATGGGATTCGACCGGAATTATGTAAACATTAATAATGTGATGTGTATTTACGCAGTTCAGCAATCTACATAAGTAGGCACCAACTGATATTTAGCACACAAGAAACTGATGTTTTTTTCTTGATTAAAAACAAGAACGGAGACAACTTGAGAAAGCTTGACTACTTCAACTCTGAACCATACACTATTAATAAAGATATTCTTCAGATTCTCTGCAACTTAAATTAAAGAGTTATAATGTTAATATGTGTTTATATCACTATTTAAGAAATAAAACAAAGCACTAAGGACCTCATAGCAGTATAGTGATCAGTGGTCAGTTAGCTTTTTCTTAACACAGAAAGATCATTGAAATCTCTTCAGGTTATTTTCAGAAGAAAAAAATTAAAGCAAGGATGTGACCCATTATCAAAGAAATAAAGAAAGTAGAAAATAAAATAAAAAATCTGATGTAAAGATATTTCGTTATGACGTTTTAATGATATAAGCCTGCAAAAGATCAAACTAAAATATGAATGTGTTTTGATTGACTGTTTAAATTTATCGATTTACATATAACATTGGAAATAATTCACAGTATTATTACTTTTGCTGATGCAAACTATATGTGTCAAGAAAAATAATAATTTGCTATTATTGTACTCTACAATGTTGTCACCATTTAAGTATTGGAGTAATTTTGCAGAACATCTTAATACAAAATAGTTTTTAGAAATCAATTAATAAAACTCAAATACGGAAATAAGCCCCTAATCAAAGACGTAAATGAATAATTTGTAATTTGTAAATTAACTGAATGATGCATTATTTTTACTTTAACATAATAGAATATCTATATGACATTGAAGTTTTCTATTTGGAAAGAAAAATAATAACTATATAGATGTAATAAGGTATTTCTTACGTTTATATGAATACATTTAGTTTATATATGTAGAATTGTGCGCGACATGTTAAGTTAAACAATCTTAATAAATCCTAGTATTTTGCAGTATCTAATGTTTCATGTTAGTTTGAAAAAAGTGGCATTGACAACAAACTTACAACGATACAAATACTATATTAAAAATAATTACCATACAAACAACTTCAAACCTTATATTCGATACTTTGTACACCGTTGTAAATTAAAGATCACTTATTCACATCGCGGCTTGTTTGTGATACATATAGGAATTTATTTCTAAAACTATATCTTTGATAATTAAAATAACATGTATATTATTTGTGTATAAATTGTTGCAATACTTGTTGTCTAAAACCTCGTATAAAGATATATTTTATTTAAATCATTTAATGAAAAGAGAGACAAGTCTCGGTTTGTCTGGGCTTATATGAAATAATTTGTTTATAGAAGCGATGTATGATTGTTTTAGTATTGATCTTTGAACATTATTTGCACAGTTCAGAAATAACACAACGAGAGGATGATTATCGTCAGTTTTCTTTCTTAAAATGATTTAACCTCATCATATACAAAGTCAAATTAAATAGGCTGCACTGTTTTAACCTGCACCACTATTAGGAATCTTCAAAACTGTCTAATATTTTTTTTTTATTTCCAAAATACAATATGAAAAGGAAAATTCATGTTCACTATATGAAATAGATACTCTTACGAATTCATTATATATTTTTATCATATGCTGATAATAATTATGTTGATATTTACGATTTTTTTCATAAGCGTACGAATAAAATGTAGTTTATTGAACTAACTTTGTTTTTGTTGATGTTATATTGTTACATATTGTTGCAAAGGTATAATATTTATACCGGTATTGTTTATTTCCAAGTGTTAAAATTCAAGTGTATATTAGCAATATTAGTCGTGTCTCGGTATATTCCTTCTTAAATACAGGCTTTACATAAATACGTACATTACATATCATATCATAGGTATATTCTGACATAATTATTAATGTAAATTCCAGCACATTTGGCTTTTTAGATGTTAACATTTCATCTTAATAAAAGATATATGTTTGAATCCAGAAATTACTATAATTCTTAATTTATTTTTGATTATTAAAATCCGAAATTGTTCTCGACTTATGCAATTGCTAACTTTTAAAGGTTTTCCTAGAACTTTAACGGAAGTGAGTTTGCTTTAAATACTGTTCGAGTTTAACAGCTAAACCACACGTTTCTTTGCAATCTTATCTTTATTGACAATTGTAATAAAAAGAACAATTTGCTCAGTCAAACTCTGTTTTTAAAATTATCCTATTCCGTATCAAAACTAACATTCTCATTTTTATTAACATAAATGATGAATAATTTATAATTAATTTGTCATGTGAAATAAACATGTTAATCGGGATTTCATCTGAATTATGTACACCTTTTTACAAATCAAAATATCTGCTTTGTTCAGAAAATTTCTGATTAAATCTTTTTTTTTTTGTCATTTACAAATGAAAACATTCGCCATAAGACTCTAGAAAATTTACATTAGTATCTGTTCATTTCAACTCATTAATTGCGTGATATAGACCACCGGCCTTTGACACATATGCATAATACAAGACAAAACCATAATGTGTATATACAAGAAATGCCTTTGTGCTTGTTTGATGCACTGATCCGTTTTGTAACCTTAAAATTCGCTACTATACAGCTGGACCGGTAATACTTTGCTATTAAATAATTAAAGGCACACTGAATTTGGTAGTTGGCCACATTAAACATAGAAGATAAACACAATTGAAAACACCCTAAACCGTGATAATAAACGTCTGGTCCATATATTATAAATTTAATGAAAGAGATGGGGAAAAACGAAGATAATGCCTTGTATGTAAATAAGTATTTGCAGACAAAGAGACTTAATCCTTAATTTTGTCAAATAAAATAGAATAAGAATAACGATTAATAATGCAATGCGATTAAGTGTTTTATAACTTGGGTTGAAAAACATGACTTTGTATGTTACATGGCAATCAAACAGAGACAATGCTATTCCGAATACCTAATAGAATCATAAATTATTACAAAAATGAACATGATTAAGCTTATAACGACGCCATTTTTTTAGTGTTAGAAAATATTGTCTACTCCTGACTTACTCGTCTCTCACTTCTTTGTTCAATAAATAATATTTTAGGTTTCCGTTTTGTTTGGTTTTACGGCGGTCAAACACAAGTTAGGTCATATGGCGCCGGAACAGGAAATATGATTTTGGATTTTCAAATAAATTTCCAATTTCAAAATGAAACTATTCATGGAAACGCATGATTTCATATGATGTAGGTTTTGATAATGAATGTAAATTTTAAATTTGAAGTACACCAATAAAGAAATATAATGAATAATAAAAAAATCAAAGTTTAAGGAGGAGATAATTCTGGACATATGGACGCTAGATTTATAAACCTTGTCATATAATGATAAATCAGGAGTTTGAAGTAAATCCTATAAGAAATTTGATTAAAAAATAATTTCTAGAAAAGAAATCTAAGTTCAAGGAGGAAATAATTCTGGAAAAAGTCACGATAAAGTAATGAACCTTCTCACAAATAAATTTAGCGATAATAAGAAACAAACGAAATAGAAATGTAAAGAAAAAAAGAAGTTATAGAAGTGCAACATTTTTTCATGAAAATTCTAGTTTCAAGGTGAGTGTGCTAGAGGTGTAAACCTTGTCACAAGAGATGTGGTTGATAATCGGAAACATATATTTGATGTTTGAGGTAAAAATCATAAAAAATGAAGAGCTTATAGCGAAAAAGCGTCAAAGAAAGGCGGTGTTAAATGAACGCAACCCCACACGACCCAGCAACAAGAACAAGTGACAAGGAGTCCAGGATGAACCCAAACAAAAACAAGTCAGGGCTCAATGCAGAGCTTCATAACTTTTTGCGTTAGATCGCGCGATCCAGTTTTGTGGACAGACAGACGGACGGAGTGTAAATTAACCTAAAGTCTCCTTTGGTTAAACCGGTAGGGGACGAATAAAAGTAAGGAAGGCATTCCTGAATCAAAACGTCTTGAAGATTAAATGTGAATTCTCGTTCCTTAAAGAATTCACACGATGTATGTTTTTTCCCCATGTTTTGTCAATTCCATGCTGACATAATAGAAAATAAAACATGATCAAATGGACGTAACGTCTCAAAAAATGTTCTATAGTATGCCAATTTTTTTAATTAAAAACGAGATGGATTCTTCAAATTTTTTTGTTCATTTAAACGGATAAAATTATGAAGGCAAAACATTCTAAGAGTTGTCTTTTTCATGAAACCCTTTTGCAAATAAATTTGAAAAATTAAGGCAGGAAATAATCATTCATGTCAGAATTGTATTCCTCTTTACCATTATTGGATCATAGCGGAATTCAATAAAGTTCCACTGAAAACAATCGACATATCAAAATATGTATGACAACATATACAAATAACACTTGTTTGACATAACAAACGTCTACAAAGAAAGTCAACATGACTTTATTCAAGCTATCATAATGAATTCATAAGGAATATATGAAATCCCTTTACATTCATTCCCGAATCGATCATTAGTTTAAAGTTAGATTTCTTATTCCTTGACTCAAGATCTTATACATGTAAATGTAGTTTACAATGTAAGCATTATTGTCATATTTGAAATCTCAATGCATTGACTAAATCGATACTTGTCTAAAGAAACAATTTATGAGATATTTAAGTTCACAAGACTCAGACATCTTGACATTTTAAAGTAGAAATTTGAATTATTCGCTTTTTTTTCTCGTGGAAGTTCACTTGACACACTTGCGAAATATAAAGTTTAGATGATCTATTTTTATTTTTCTAAACTGCGGATATAAAGAAATATACTTTATTAGAAATAATTGGGTTGTTTTGGTTTGACGTTACATCAACACGCTACAGGTTATATGACGACTTTCAGTCTGTACTGGTAGTGAAAGACATCGGATGCTTCTGTTCATTAATTCAGGCACGAGCAGGCACCTGGGTAGAACCACCGACTTGTCGCTAGCTATCTGGATAGCTTTCTTACATGAATGAATTCAAAGTTTTTGTCAAAATTTGAACCTAGAGCGGTAAGGGACAAGTGGTGTGAGTGAAGTCCATGGCCTTCATGACTTTGTCACACAGACAGAACACAAGTTGTGTAGTTGGCCAGGGAGGTACATTTACGAAGTCCACACCGTATATGTATCTATCTGGGAAATAATCACAGCTTTATGATGTCAATGATCTTGATTTCTGATAGAAATTTCAATTTTCGTTGCTGTCTTAAAACTGCAGACGAAAGATTACTGAAACGCTTTAGGGAACATTTAGATGAAAACAAAATTACAAACTGCCAAAAGATGTGATCCAATATTAAAGAAATATAAGATCTGAAGATAAGATAGTTCTTTACAAAGAATGAGTTCGAAAAGCTTGTAAAAGTTTCAAATTAATATTTAATTTATTGTTTACAAATCACATTCATTTTGTAATAATATACAGTACTTTTGTTGATGCAAACTAGATGTGATTAGAAAAAAGAAAAAGAGTTTGCTTTTCTTGTAAATCACTGCATTGGCACAATATATATTGAACTGATTTTACCACAGCACTTAATTATAAAGAAATAGTACGAAATTAGCTTTACAATTATATACTTAAGTTATAATAGAAACAAATGTCTGACAACTAAAATCAAATGAAGATTGCCCATTGATATTAAAACTTTTATCAAATTGAAAATATCAATTTATTTTTTTTTTTTTTTTTTTTTTCAGTTTCTAAAAATAAAAATGTAAAGTTTATGAATTGTTTATAATGTTTTTTTTTTACCTTTATATGGCTAAATTTAGTTTATTAAGTTCGACTAACCTGCGACATAAGATAAATAATCTGAACACATATCACCATTTACGTACTATTTGTTTAATGTTTTAAGTAAGCATTGACATCAGACAAACAAAATGAAAATAATTTGTTGACCTTAAATCAGAATTCACAATATGTTTGCATCGTGGTTTATAAATCACAGCTTAGAATGGCATATATACATATCGGCATGTTTATGATACATTTAATAATTTAATTTGTTGTCAATACTACTTCTTTGGATATTCAAGTAGCTTGTGTACTGATTGTGTATTAAACTGTTGCAATACTTGATTCCTCAATACTCGTATAAAATATTTTGATTGAAATGATTATAGGAAAAGTAGTACCAGATCGTCTGGGCTAATTTTGTGTAATTTGTTTATATTAGCGATAAATGATGGTTTTGGTATTGATCTTTGATCAAAACGGCATTACGTAACCGTGAGTATTTGCATAGTCTAGCAAATCATGAAATAAAATATCGAGAATCACAACAAGAAATTTTTAGTATATTTTCATATATCATCTTTATGCATTTTTTACTTTTAAGATTTGTATTAAAACTCTTACGGCTGTAGGTGACATTGAAATCTGTAAACATTATCGATTAACCTTTTTTCAGAAAATGTGTAGCGTACTTTAAGTGTAGCATGACCTGCAATTCTCCAGAAGAAAGCAAAGGAGCGAACATTTAAAAAGTCAATATGAGAGAAAAAAAACCTTTATAATGTTTAAAAGTACAATTATCAGAGACTTCGTGACACTTCAATCAAGGAAATCTGAAAAATTCTCCGTTTTTAATGAATTACGACGGCAAAAATATTTTTTGAAAATTTAATGAAAGAAAGTATCAACGTCAATTGGAACTTTTGTTGATATGTTTCCTGGGAAATAAAAACATCAGATTTTTCTTGGGTTTTGGGGAGACGGTACTTGGTGCATTTTGTACCAAGTCAAGCAATGTGGCAAAGGGACATCTTTCTTTTATATGCTTTTAATCATTTAGTTTTAATGCGAAGCTCAATGATATATTTTTAACTTTGTCACTTGCAAAAGATACTATTTTTGGACTTTTACGAATTTAAAGGCCTAATCAAGCCATATTTAACGCCATATCAAAACTAACATTCTCTATTTTGTTTACATAAGTAATTTGAAAAATTGCTTTAGTATTGATTTGTCATGACTGTGCAATATATATCAGGATTTTGTCTGCATTATGTAAACTTGAAATGTTTGCATAATTCAGGAATTTCTGACTGGAACTATTGTCAATAGAACAGCACATATTAAAGTTGGTGAAACAACTACAATTAAAATAATTGTTTAATAAATCTGAAGTTAAAACTTTAAATTTTAAATGTTACAGGATAAGTTATAATGTTATAGACTTTCACTTTGTACGAGTCTATATTATAACAAAGCCAACACAAACGCTTTGGTTTTTACTTATACGTGCAGAAAAAGAAGAGTAAATCCTTTTTTTTTTATTTCACTTATCATTTATATAATTATTTGATATATTATTATTATTATTATTATTATCGATTTATTTATTTATTATTTATGTTGTTTAAGTTGTTGTGGGGGATACATCTCACCAACACACTATAGGTTATATTGCGACTTTCACACTTTACTGATAGACAAAGACACAAGGTGCTTTCCCATACATTATTTCAGGCACGGGTACCTGAGTAGAATACAACCGACGTTACGTAAGCTTGTTCTTGATTTTGTCTAAAATAAATATATAAAAACTGAGATCAACAAGTCTAACTTCATTTTTGTTTTCTCTGTGTCCCCTTCCCCCTCTCCAATATCGGAAAGCATACAGCTTGTCATCGTCCGTCTGTCCACCCATCCGTCATTCCGTCCGAACTTTGTTCGGTCATAACTTTGAAGATTTAAATAATTTTGTATAAATGCAAATTACAGCAATGTCTCCCTACCTTAAAGGTCAACCAAAACGCATATGAACGTTTTTTATTATGTACATTGATGATTGTGTCAATAATTCTGCCGTTCCTGGATGCGTTGTAAAGTAATATGGAACAAATATGTAAGACATGTTGATGATGTGCGTCGCGTAGAGGTCAGTTTTTTTTTCATTTTTGCTATGATACCAAGTAAAATTGAAATATTGAAAAAGTACCAATATTTGTAGACTTATTTACAAATAAATTACCACATGCTTTTTATTCATTGACATTTTCTATATCTGTTATTATTTTTAATGTATGAATATATGTTGTCCATGAAAAGTTAGAACAAACATTAGATTAACAAGGCCAATGCGACGTTTATAGAGCGCCGCCCCCGACACAATCCAGCCACAATAGCACGGCACCAAGAAGGCACTTAACCCAAAACGAGAGGGAACAGAAGGGCGTCGAAATGATAGGAGGGACAGGCAAACGTGAAACGACAAGAATCACCATATTCAAGTAACATGTGTATGTTTTTACAACTTTCATGCAATAAAACCAACAATAATAGCAAATAAAGTTCTCTTAAAGAACATTTGGTGACACAGAGAACATACCGAGACATCAGTTCTGATAAAAACTGTTTTATGAAAGAAAGAGATGATTGTGAAGGTAAGGGAATTTGAGGAGAGTTCAAAGGCTCTTAAATTCAATCAAAAATTGCCTGATACATGGGTACTGACACATTTGTGGTGATTCTGAAAACCTGTTTGAAGAAATTCAGTCTGAAATTCCAGAACATTTCACGAACATTAGACTAGACAAAAACTCATTGAAATTATATTGCAATTAATTTGTTAATCTTTGAACAGTATTCCATATTGTAGATAAATGTTTATATTATATAATATTTATTTTTCATTCCTCTGCATATACGTTTTGATAAAATGTGATATTGTGTTACAATCCTACTCTTTGCCAGATAGTTTATTTTGTATTTGAAATATAGAAATATTTCATAGAATAGAACGTTCAACCATCGGATAATGTATGTTAATATTTCCCCGATAATATAAAACCACATGAATTTGAATTAAAGTAATATTAAATCAAGATTTTAGCCAAAAAAGGTAAAGAGAGCATTTTCGAATGAAAAAATTGTAATAAAGAAAAGAAAAAAAACTTGAAGATTGAAGGTGAATTATCCCTATTCTTTCTCTAAAAATCTCAAACAATGTTTTTTTTTTCATGTTTTTTCAATTACTTGCTGACATAATAGAAAATAAAACATGGTCAATTCGACGTAACGCATAAAAATCAATTACTATAGTCCACCATTTCCTTTAATTAAAACGAAATGGATTATTCCTGAAAGATTTTTGGTGCTGTTGTTGTTTTCTTTTCGTTTTCTTTCATTTAAAAAAGATAAAAAAAAGTGAACGCAAAATATTTCAAGCCTTGTTATTTTCAGGAAACATTGCAAGAAGTGCATAATTCGGACCGGCTTTAATTATTCATGTTCAGAAATGCATTCCATCACATATATAACGGAAAAAACGGGATAAATTAAATAAATGAAATTATCATGGGATCATATACAACTTAAAAAAGGTCTCAAATTCACGATACAAACATTCAAATTAATCGACGTGTACTTTCATGATAAAAAATGATGCGCAAATTTACGATATTTTTCATTCAAAAAATATCAATATAATAAAAGTAGAATTGAGAACTTACCTTGAATATAACCTAATACATGAAACAGGTTATCAGATTTACTTTATTATGATTTGAAGGTTTGTTTATAGAAACAATCTTACAGCAAACTTTAATATTAAAAGATCAAAAACAATACATGCAGAGTATTTAATCATATATGTGTCATGTTTTTTCATATGCGACAATTTATTATAAGGCTGACAAATGAAAACATTTTTTAAATTTTTGCCTACCTTTAATGACGCAAAAACATGTTTTCCCATTTGGTAAACATTTTATTAAACTGTCATCCGGGTCATCGATCGTAACACCTACGTGTAAATGAACATAACGTAGAATGTAATTCCATATCAAGGCTGACATACCGATTGTAAAGATAAGTGGATGATTATGGTTTTTATATCTCTCATTTGTTGCGTTTTTTCTCTGCGCATAGAATGAGATTTATATGATGTAAACGTTGATATTTACGCAGTAAAATAAACAAATCCTGGTTAATAAGTATCAATGAATATTAAAGTCGCAGCAGGCTATTATTTGTTGACACAATCATTAATAGTAGCATGGCAATATTGCAAAGTTGCAGAGTCGGCTTGACAGTTTTTTGTATACAAAACATTAGCTTATTGTTAAAAATAATAGCCAAACAATCATATATGAAATAAGAATGTTACGTTGTCACGATTATATGAAATCGTTGTACAATAATTTCTTTATCGTTAATGCGTTTGAATTATGAATATTCGTGACCTATTTGACAGCTTATTTCAGTAACTTGAGATTTAATGAAAATGTAGTTTGCAATATAAGCATAAAAGTCACATTTGAAAGTTTGCACATTGGCTAATCCAGTCGATAACATCTTGGCATTTCAAAGTAGAAATGACGTCATTTCCGCTTTTCAGTTATTGGGGAACTTCTTTTTAAAACTTGAGTTGAAAAAAATCCCTGCGAAGTAAGACGTTAAGATAATTTATTTGTATTTTTGAAATTATGCATACAAATATACATAAAACAATACCGTGACATGAAATAACAGAGTATTATTTTAAAATATGATAGCAAAACACAATCACACACAAATAAGACAAATAGCAGGTAGAGATTTTAAGTACCGCTCAAGCCGGTGCTAGCGGGCGTGAGGGATGCTGCACTTTTTCATTATCCCTCATGTACAGACTCAATCAAACGAGTCTGCAATTTTCATGTAATTTTGCCGTTTTTAAAGTTTCCAAGGGATCTCTTTTTCTAGATATTTGGTCTTCAACAGGACGTAACATAGTCTAAAATATTTCGTAAAATGCAACGGATAAAATTAATATGACAGAAATAGGTTAGTGCGCTAGAGACAAGCTTTCAATTATGAGGTTCAAGACTAATTTGTCTCTATGTGGAATATAATCTACACACATATCTTATCACAGCTGTATCCTGTCCATGAACTTGATTTCTGATGCCTTTCCCTTTGCCATTCTGTCTTAACATTACAGACGAAAGATTATTGAATTCTCTTTAGGGAATTTTTAGATGAAAATAATTAAGGTTTATAGTCTGCCGAAGGATGAGATCCAATATTACAGAAATCAAGTAGAAAATAAATATTCTGATGCTAAGATGGTTCTATATGAAGCATTACCTATAGAGTCCTGCAGAAGTTCCAGGTTAAATATCAATGTACTTTAAATTTGTAGTGAAATGATTACAAACAACATTGAAGTAACATTTCCGTAAAATGTTTTTACATTTTCCTTCTTCAATTATCGATGTAACATGCCTATTAAGTAAGACTTGTTTCCCTAATCCTCGAATAAAAATATTTTCATAAAATGATTTCAGGAAATGGAGAGGTAAGTACCAAATTGTCTGAGCTAATATGATGAAGTGTGTTTATATAGGCCATGAACAATTGTTTCAATATTGATCTGTAAACATAATCTGTATTGTATAGCGTATATTTGCACAGTCTAGCAAATCATGAAGAAAAGTATTGATAATGTTATTGTTAGTATTACTTTCTTACATGATTTAAGCTTGATCATATACGCTGTATTGCTTTTATCTGAAAAAAAAGATGTAAAAAACATGTCTGTCTTCATGGTAAAATATAAAAAGAAAATATCATGGTCTCAATCTGAAACGAATATTCTAAGGTATTTCTTTAGATTCACGATGTTTTTTTATCATAATTATACATATAATGACATTTATGATTTCTTTGATTTAATATAGTACGTATACTTATATGCTAATTTTGATTGAATTGTTTTTTGTTAGATATTGATGCAAAGGTATAATATTTACTTTACAAATGAAATGTCTTATCCAAATCATTCAACATATAAAAATATGAAGTGAAGTATCAACGGAAATCGAAAGTTTTGTACTTTGAAAATAAAATATGATTTTTTTCTTGAATTTCAAATATACAGTACTTTGTGCACAAGGCCATGAAATCAATTTTGCAAAGGGACAGCTTTTTATGCTTTTATTCGTTAAATGTTGGTGTGAAGACCAACAACATACTTTTAAATCTTGTCATTTGCAAAGAAATTAATATTTCAATTAGGAATTGCACTTAATAATACTATGGAATGTAAGATAAATGATGTATACTTAACATTCTTCTTGTAGACATTTTTATAAATACAGCTTTTATTGCAACCTAAAATCAGTTTTTATAAGCACCAAAATCTGAAATAGTTTCTGTCTTACGCAATGACTTGTCAGTTGCTTACTTGTAAAAAAAATCCTAGAACTTTGTCGGAAGTAACATTGTTTAAAACACTGTTCGACAAGACAACTATACTTTTAAATTGCCTTTGCAATCTTATCTAAATTGACAATTGCAGAAACAGAACAGTTTGCTAAATCGTGCCTGTATAAATCTATTCCTTATTTTGTTTACATCAGTGATAAATAATGGCTTTAGTAATAATTTGTCATGTAAAATATATATCTCTTGGTGCTGTAAACGTTCAAATTCGAAATGTATTCATAGTTTAACAAGTAGATCTAAATCTATTTTTGTTGTACACAATATCATGTATTAACGTAGGTGGAATATCAACTATTAAATAGACTAAAATTGTTTTATAAGTTTAAACTTTACATAATTATAGTATAAGCTTAAATTCTACACATGTTTACTTTGATTATGTCAAAAACGTGAAAATAATGATAGTCAATAATTAACGAAAAAGCAAATTAGAGAATAAAAAGCAGAAAGACAAGGCGACATTCACAAATACGCAGCTCAGCAACACTTAGTCTGGCAAAAAAAGAAGAAGAAAAAAACACGTTCAGTTACTTTAAGTGACTTCATGTAATACGTGATCTCGATCACCTATGCGACATGGCTGTGAAACACTAAAGCTGCAATAGGAGAAAACATGGTAAGAAGGGACAACCTTATTTAATGTCATAAATAGAATCTTGACTTGTTAAAAAATGTACACATTTGATTTCCATTAATAGTAATACGACGCTATTTCTTTTAGTTTTCGACAATAGGCAATATTATCAGTTCCTGAACCCTGTCTCTCTCTCTCTCTATTGTGTTATATTATATATACTGAGAATACCCATCTGAGAACAGTCACGTTATAACAAAATAATCTCTAACTTGAAACATCAATCAGTGCTTTGTTCCAGACAAATAAAACAATAGCGGGAATTATGGCCTCTTACATTTCTTACAAAAACTTTAATGCAACTAAGCCTGGTATGATTGCAATATTAAATCATACAAGTACTGCTTATGTTCGCATTTGTATTACTTCATATTAATATTCACTAATGGGTATGAAGAAAAGAAACGCATATGCACTACATTGTTTAATATATTAACACAAAGTTAATGAAGCTTTTTTTGGCACTTTAATTTATAGCCAGGCTTACCTGTTCATCTGTGCCGTCCAACATGGATCTATACGGTTGGTTAACCAAAACAAGTATCAAGCTCTGAATCATTAAACAAAAGAATCTTTATATTTCCAGGAAATGTAATACTAAAATACTGTGTTTCAAAGATTAGAAATTACGAACAAACAAGCGTGATTATTTCTAGCTATACCCTCCATGTTTTTTTCTCTCTTACATCTTATCAAAAAAATTGTGTAAGTATATTTGAAATATTATAATAGTTTTATGTTTTGCTAACGCAATTACCATTAACCATTCAGTCATAAACTGTTTTAAAAAATCTTAAGTAAGTTTATAATACCGATGAATAATGCCTGCAATATTGATTAGTCATATTTGGTTCGTATTTCATAAGTGTAAAGTAAACATTATTCAGTCAAACTTGATAGCATATGCAAACAAATCCTAGTAAAATGCACTTAATAATCATTAATATTTGTAGTACTGTTACTTTGAATTGTTTAAATGTACTGCTTTCTGTTATATGTTTAAAAAAATCGATGAAATAAATGCTTTATTATATTTTAATTGTTAGTAATATTCATTGTTAATGATTTTCATTAAAGATATATTGTGTTAATTGTTAGCTGGTACAACATTGTTTTGGGCGTCGATATGAATTTTCGATAATTTATTATGATAAAGGCTATTAGTAACATTCAATATCAGTTTCATCGTTTTCACAGGGCCTTTGATACAATAGTTTTTAAATTAGTATTTTAAACGCAATATAAACAAATCAGTACATGTGTAACTGATCATAAGTGATTTTATCCACTTGCTTAACAATGAGTGATTTCCGCATAACACAACAGCAGCAACAACAATATATCTTATGTTTTTTATCAAGCATGTATGTTCTGTTATGTTTTATTTTATATTTACAATATTTTTTTTTGTGAAATTGAAAGAGACTGGTGTAATAATGAGGGCAAATTTAATCACAACAGAGACAAACGTAAGCAACTCAGTGACATTATTCGATCTGCAGACGGTAACTTCTTGAGATAATATGTAATTGTTGTGTAAGAATAATAATAGTGCTTTGTCATCCCAGACAAATAAATCATAAATCGGCATTAAGGACATATTCACATATTTTAGGCAATATCAAAGGTACAAGTCAATTTGATCTTTATCAAAATAAATTCCGTTAGGGCCAATTGTAGGTGAAAAAGAAGTTCTCCTTCAAGATATATAGACGTGCTTTTACGTTTATCTCATCATCGTTTCATGATACAACATTTGAAAAAATGTCATTCTACTTTTCTTTCTAAATAAACAACAATTTAACTGATAAATGATCTGCGACATATGCCTTTTGTGATATATAATTATACCCTTGTACATACAATTTAAATGAACTTCTTGCTTTGGCATGGAGTTTTTCCCTTAAATCATACACATATATTCGAATCAAATCAAATTTCTTACATTTACGCCACTGTAGGAATCGATATGTCTTCAAGACATTAGTTGTAAAGTCTTCCTTAGATTCAGAATTTGCTGTGCTTTTGCAACGAAGTCATTGCTCTAGTAAAAGATGAGAATAAAAAATCAACAAGGCAAAGGCAACATTCACAGGACGCAGCCCCGCGACAGCAGGGCACCAAGAAGGCATCGAACCAAAACAGGGAGTAAAAGAAGCATTTACCACGAATTTACTTTTCCTTTTAAGGTTCGGTCACACTGCCAAAACTATGTTGGTGCGTTTCCTGAACGGTTGGGAGAGGGGACTGAAATTCAACAAATCTCATTACCGCGTACAAAATGGGAAATAAATCGAAATCACGGGCGTTGCCTCAGCGGCCACAGTTGAAGCCGGCGTTGCTATAGCATTGGCTTAACGGTAGCGAGCATTGGTTTAGCGGTGACGCGAGCGTTGATAGAGCGGTGTTTTGCACATGCGGCCGTCGGCTCGGCGGGGGATTAAAGTTGGTTAGCGGCATGCGGCCTTTGACTACAGTGCCGAACGAATCGCTTTGAATGAAGTTCTGATAAATTTTTTTATAGAAGTCGATAGTTAAAGTTCATCATGCCATGCGGTCGCTCCTCACCGCTCACAATTTTTTGTGCAGCTTAAAACTTTTGGAGTGGTAGGTACAGTAGGGTGAACGTTTCGGTTGTCAAAAATAGCGTTTTTCGTGCGTCCGTTTTTCGTGTAACGTGCGTGCGTAAAGCGTGCAACGTGCGTTTGCTGAAACGCTTTCTCAAGCGTGCATCGTTTACAAGCGTTTAACGTTTATCGTTTTCCGTGTATCGTTTTTCGTTTATCGTGCGTCTGAAAGCGTGCGTTTCTTATTCCCAGAAACGTTTAGCGTGCGTCTGCGTTCGTCTAAGCGTTTTGCGTCTGTTAACTTACTTTTGAGAAGTAAAAGAATATCTTAGATATATTATGTAAATTTCTTGTTTCTTAAACATGTAAGAGATGTTCTGTGTCCCTGTCAAAGAATAGAAATATTATATAAAGAAGTATTATTGTGATATTTACATTAAAGTTTGAAAGTTTGTGACATCGCGGTGAATACTGGTCAGATTTCTACATGCTTTACGCCGAAGATTAATTAGTTTTAATCCTATTTTACATACGCATAAGATATAATTACTAATTAATTGCAACCTTTTTTGATATTCAATTCAGCAAACAGGTGTTTATATGCGTACCAATATATATTAGATATGAAGTTCGTCAGACATCAAATGATGGTAATCAGACTAGCACCCCACCCCCTTTACAAGTTCATCTTCTGACTTTTCATCAAAGACTGTCCGAATTTAATTTTTAATTTAATTTTAATTCTATCCGAATACTATTTAGGGTGATAATTATTTTAGACAGTTCCTTCCTATTTTTCTTGACAGATTTATATTAATATGTAACAGCCTGGCAGGGACTCGAACCCCTGACACTCGGAATACGATTCCGCGGCTCTTGAGTTCCTCTGAGCTATTCGGCCGCTTACACGTTTTACTTGTTTAAATACTGAATAGTTATAAACCTACTGTGTATGCAAATATTTCTTCGAATTTCCCAGGGTTACTTAGCATTGTGAATTAATTTCTAGCTGGGCTATACAAATGTATGTCAGTCACAGGGTGAGAAAAAAGTGCATCCTGACATGGACTCGAACCCGTGATCCTCTAAATACCGTACCGCAGCTGTACCGACATTTGTTAATAGTTTCATTATTTGTACATGTATAGTGAACATTTTAATAATTATACATTGTACATTGTATTATTTCTATATTTTTGTACAAATAAAAATAGCTAGATTTTTTTCTAGATAAAAAATTCTATGGTGGCTAATATATACCATGTTGTACTTTTTAGACATGTAATCACAACAGACAGGCTAAGCCACCCTTTACAAAAATTCCCCTATCTGACAGCTTATAATCAAGGCATAGACTACTATTTTTGTATGTGGCATGGGCTTTTACTGTTCACTTACAAACCGTATAACACTGATAGCGAACAGATGCGCAGGCTGGTCTGGATCCATGCTGGTCGCAAACCCATTATGTTGGTTTTATCGTGACGCGGCTCAAATATATCTTAATCTTATATGAGGTCCATAATATAACCCACTTTGATAAACATATATAGCTTTCTTGATTTTTTTTCTGTATATTATCTAAAATCACTTTTAAGGTTTATCAATCCGTAATCATTACTTAACATAATACCCCTTTGAGATACCCGAGATGAGCCTGTGTCGCCCTTTGCTAACTTACAAGTATATAACCTTTCCATATATAACCATATAATTCTTTGAAGATTTTTAGATAGGTATGCTGTAGTCCCAAGTCACTTGTTTAACTTCCCTCAAGTAAGTTATAAACCTCATAACTGATAAAATTCTAACTATAATATACTTAAATATCACCTATGTATTTACATAAATTTACAAAAACCCATTTTGCATACTAATATATCTTTTGGGACCTGTACAATTTCAATTGATTGTAATTTTAATTTTCCTACAATATCAATTTTATGCTTCATAGGTAGGTCAGTTCATTAAAAAGAGCATAATACAAGATCCATATGAAAAGTAATATAATTGATAACTCAATCCAAATAAACTTTATTAATTAAAAGCTTTAATAAGATGACTTAAAAAAGAAGATTTCAATAATTGTCCATGAAAAATATAAATGTTATAGTAAATTCTATGTGGACCCCAACTATTAAAGAAAGCAGTGCCACATAAAATGTTGATACACCGGGTAATTTTACCTTAAAACTTAACCTCTTAGGAAATGATACAGAATTTTTTTTATATAACATAAATCTATTATATTAATTAACAAACATATCTAATTGACTAAAATAAGGTAGTCCTAACAAATTTCATTACAAAATATGAGAATTATGGCAAATCTCCTAAGATGCCTAAATGTCCAAGATAATGCACTAAATCACTACAAAATATGAAAATTTTACCTAATTATAAGAGCCTTGGAAATTAAACAAAGCTATAAGAGGAACATTAATCTATCATATTAATTAACAAACATATCTAATTGACTAAAGTAAGGAAGTCCCACCAAATTTCATTACAAAATATAAGAGTTATTGCAAATTTCCTAAGATACCTTACTGTCTTAAGATAGAACACCAATTCACTACAAAATGGGGATTTTTACCTTATTATAACAGCCTAGGAAATGAAACAGAATTATAAGTGCAACATAAATCTATTATATTAATTAACAAGCATATCTAATTGATTAAAATAAGAATATCTCAATAAATTACATTGAATATTCAGAAAATTATGGCTTATTTCCTATGATGTATAACTATACAAGCTTACACACTAATTCATTAAAAATGGGAGTAATATTACCTGATTATAACCTCATGGTAAATGAATCAAGTTATATAAGCAACATAGTATTATTATATTAAGTTATACCTACATCAAATTGACTTATATAAGAAAATCCCAACAAATTTCATTGAAAATTAAGAAATAACATTTGGCTTATTTTCTATAATGCCTTATTAATAACTTTACCACACTAAATCATTGAAAATTTGGGTAAGTTTACCAACTTATAACCTTCTGGTCACTGAAACAAAGTAAGTAAAGCCAAATAATGTTATACTATCAAGTAACTAATACATCTAATTGACTAAAATAAGAAAACCCCATTGAATTATATTGACAATGAAGAAAGATAGGGTAAATTTTCTATGATGCCTATTTGTTCAAGAAAATACATTACATCTTTAGAAAATGGGGGTAATTTTACCTTATTATAACCTCCTAGGAAATGAAACCAAGTTAGTAAGGCAACATATTACTATAATATTGAGTAACAATTACATCTGTTTGATTGATATGGAAAAAAAAACACCAAATTTCATTGAAAAATAAAAAAAGGTATGACAAATGTCCTATAATGCAGACAGAGGGGTTCAGATCCACTATCAGTAAGGAAGTGTTCCCTTCCCCGTCAGGGGACCATTACTTGTATGGTATATGGAATCACAAAAAAGATACTGTAAAACTGATTTTTTCATTTTTACAGCTCAGAACTGTTCACTATTGAGGGGAGAAGATGTGCAAGCAGACTGATAGCTTAGCCGGTAGTCAGCTTCAACACTGTATTCAAGGGGTCCCTGGCTCAAGTCCCAGTCAGGCTGCATATTTTTCTCACCCTTTGACATTTGACTCCCAACAGTTAGTAATAAAACAATGTGAAATTGGCCTTGAAGTTTCATACCATCACCTATTCCAAAGGGGACTGTGATGGATGGTATAAAACTCAAAGTCCTATTTCACATTGTTCACTGTACCCATTCAAGGACGAATTTCAATAAAGCAGGGGAATATGTAATGGTTCCGAACTGTTTACTATATAGGGAGATGATGCGTAAGCAGCCTAATACAATATAGTTCAGTCGGTTGAGTGGCGGAACGGTATTCCAAGGGTCCCGGGTTAAAGTCCTGGTGAAGCAGCACCCTTCTTTTTTAACTTGTGACAGTAACAAAAAAGGAAGGTATTAGGCATTTAATGTTCCTTAATAATAATATAGCATATTATAACATATAGAGCATAAAATGTCAATAAATTTCAATTTCAATACTATGAAACATATTTTCTGATGCGCTGCTCTTTTGGTAAATCCATATACTTTACAGTTTACACATGATTCACAAATTATTGGAGTCCAACACTCCTCCCCTCCTGGCACTTATGGATCGCGGTGCATGAGGTTGACAAGTTTCTCCATTTTCCTCATTTTTTTCTCGCTACAGTTTCGGGCCCAACATAGAAGTTTTTATTCGTAATATAACACTTTAATTCATTAAAATTTCATTAGGCTTTTCACACTTCTATAATCGTTCTTATCTGTTATATTAAAACATATTTTATCAATATCTTTTTATGGAATTTAATTTTTTGAAAAAAAAAGAATAAATATATGCATGTAGTTTTACAGCTGATAATTTTTTCAGAACTCATATAAAAAATCAAATTAATATTTATTTTCCCAGGGAAATTTCATTATACGTTATATCACCGAAAAGCTTTTTTATATCAATCATGTTTGCAAGTATGTTTTATATTATATATATTTAAGAAATAATATATCCCAAACAGTGATTTTATCGCTCAATAACATCACTGTTTGGAGTTCGGATGCAAGGAATTATATCACGAGGGTGTAGCCCGAGTGATATAATGATGCACATTCGAACGACAAATAGTGATGTTATCAAGCGATAAAATCACTGATTTGGATATATTATTTCGATTCTAACACAACATCAACAAATAAATGTTGCCGTACTTGATTATTAGTTAAGCAAATTTGCGCCTGATTTGTTTCCGTACTTATTTTCAGCGCGTCAGATTTTTAGTGGTTACGTCACGTGTATAATGATTACGTCACATGTCTAAATATAGAATGTCAAACTGTGCATCTGTTGCATAATAACACACACTTTCTGTTCTTCTATGTTCAATAAGGTAAATGCAGGTCATGTTAGAATATATTATAACCCATAATGCATGGTATTTATTATAATAATATATATTTATCAAATTGAAAAAAGGTGGTTAAAAATTGAGGTTGAAACTTTCAGGGCCGAAACGTCCAGGAGGTGTAAAGTCCTGAAACATATAGATTTAGCCCTTGTCTGGAAAATATGTTGGGCTGCCGGTCTGCAATGTATGTTTTCCTCTATTTAAAAAGGTCATGTATTAATTTCGCTCGCCTGTATGTAAATGATTTGATAATTTGATCGCTGATTTGCTAAAGTTACTACCAAATGGCAATCGTTTTATTTTGTTTACGCCAGAAGCGGTGTCGAAGTAATTATTATCTATCTAAGAGATTCCTGGTATAAAGCAAAGTATTTTTTTCAGAAATGTGCATAAAGACGACCCTGTTAAATCATTTTTAATGCATGTATTAGCGCTTGATGGCTTATAATTTCAATAATCATTTGTTTCGGCTGCCCGACAAAAAATAATATTGTGCCAGGTTGAGTGCATTCGCGGATTGATATCATTACAGCTCTAACCTGGGACATAAGATAAGTTAGTTAACATAAACCTGTTTAAATTACATGAATGGCTAGCTATCATTTAATCAAATCACTAAACGATCTAGCTAAAGTTGTTAAAAATTTATATGATAAGGATATTTTATTAACGTTTAGAAACGTTTTCTATTTTGCGTGCGTTTTAGCGTGCGTATATCGTTTAGCGTATTTCGTTTTGCGTGTGTCTGCGTATTTCGTTTCATAAAGCGTGCGTGTAACGTGCGTTCGTATAGCATGTAACGTGCGTGCGTTTTTTCCGGAACATGCGTTTTGCGTGTAAACTGGAACATTCACCCTACTGTATCACATACACATAATAAAGACCGTTTAAAGAGAAATAAGAGTAGTTTTTCATTTACACGCCTATAGTATAACGCTAACATTTAGCGCGTCTTTACACAATGTTTGTATAACGCTAATGACGTCACTTCAAATTATATGCACGGATGTGCAATACCATATTTACTGAGTGGCAAAATCGGCACCGGTGTGTGATAAAGCATATTAATACATATTAAGAGCATGTCAATAAATTTCAATTTTAAGTGATATGAAAAATATTTTCTGTTGTGCTGTCTTTGTAAATCCAAAAACTTAACATCACAACCAGTTTCCTTATTTTCCTCATTTTTTTCCTCTCGATTACAGTTTCAGACCTAAAATAAAATTGCGTTCTTGATATTTATATATACTCATATATTGTAATGCCCTAGAAATTTTACCTTTTTAAGTGATTTCACTGGATTTCAGTATTGTTTATTTCTACTTTCACTTTCGTTTTGAGAAGCTTTTACTGGCGACAACACAGTAAATATTGCGGTGTCCCAATGAAACATACAGGACATCAACTTAAATCTACGTATTGTGCCAGCAATTTAATCATTCTTGATTCTGGAAGCTTTTCCTTTAATGTTATCCATTTCCCTTAATGTTATCCGTGGTAGAATCCTGTGTTTTTAATCTGTTTTCGTGACTTCTGTCAAAATAGTTAATTCCTTTATTTCACACTCAAGATTATATAGTTCGATTGTTTATGATGCAACCTCACTTAATATATAGATTTGCCTCATAAATCCATCTGAATTTAATTGTTAGCACTGTATATTTATGAAAAATTGCAATGCATTTTCAATGTCGGCCATGTTGGACTATTACGTAGAGATTACGTAGTGAACGCAAGGGATAGTTCTTTATCCGATTGCGCATAAAAAGGAACACGTTACCCAAACTATTTTACTTTCGATATTAGCGCATGATAGCTTATAAATATTTCTAAAAATCATTTGTTGAGGCTGTGACAAAAATTAATTTCGGTGCTAGGTTGAGTGCATTTCAGTTCATACATAAACTCGTTTAAAATACATTTCGAGCTACCATACTGTACTGTATATATAATAATCAAAATTTATCACTAAACGATCTACATGTAGCTAAAGTTGTTAAAAACTTAAAATGATTACGATATTTTAATAAAGGTTTAGAAACGTTTTCATTTTGCGTGCGTTTTAGCGTGCGTATATCGTTTAGCGTATTTCGTTTAGCGTATATCGTTTTGCGTGCGTCTGCGTATTTCGTTTCGTTTTGCGTGCGTATAACGTGCGTTCGTATAGCGTGTATCGTGCGTTCGTATAGCGTGTAACGTGCGTTTTGCGTGTAAACTGACACGTTCACCCTACTGTAGGAACGATCATATACGGCGTTGCTTTAACGGGGGCCAACTTCTGGTGAACGGAACGAGCGGTCGCTCAAGGAACGCTCCAGCAAGTTCTGGCGGTGTGACCGGGTTTTTAGAATATTTAATTATCTTGTATAATGTTAAACTTAGAACGGATATTGATATAATTATATATGCTATCATGATGTTAATAACAAAGACGAATTCATGTCAAAATGACAGAGGTTTAACATTGATCTTGGAGGAAAACATGCGATTACACACAATATAACATTTACCAACATAAATGTTTATGATATCCAAGAATATAGAATTCATTATAGTTTTACCTTTATTTAAAAAGCATTGATTTTGGCATTGTGTTAACACCAATTATCTTCAGAGTATTTACATACTTTATGAAAATCTCAATAAGTGTCGGTTTTCTAATAAAGTGTAGAATATAAAGTTTAACAAGAATATTGGAAAAAATATCAAAATTCAAAGCAATCAGGCTGAAAATAAACATACGATTATATGTTTTATCGTCACAGCCATATCGTTTACACTTGTTTGTTACTTAGTCTGTTTAAACGAAATGATGAAAATACTAAATTCATCTGATATGTCTTAAACACAAACTACATTGAGGGAAAAAACGCATATTTGGATTTGACATTAAAATCTGATTTAAGTATCGTGCTGTGAAATACATAGTGTTGTGCTGTTTGCCAGACATCAGACATTATCTATATTCCGAGTTTGTTAATCAATCATTGATATAATTATCTGTATAAATGTATCATATAAACTATGATATGAACATGCAATTTCAAAATAGCATACATTTATTTTAAATCGTTCAAAGTCATGTGTTCCTGATTTTAAACTATTATACGTACTCGAAGCGCATTACCTTTTTAAAAAAGAAGTTCACATATTTTACTGCGCATTAAGCCTTCTAAATACTTAACCTTCTAAAAACACTATTGTATTTAAAAATTATAACAAAATTGAAAAGTTTTTGTTTTCAAGAACAGGTGATTTACAATCAAAGTAAGCAATGGATTTTTTTTATTATATTCTGTAGTATATGGAGCTGACTTATATAACATTCAAGTTATTGTGCAACATTTTGAAAATTGTTAATGAAAAGTTTGTTTATTTTTTCTTCCTTTCTTAACGCCATGCAAATCTTCTAAAAAATAATCAGTTCAATAAAAACAAAATCTTTCATACATATATACAGCAATGTGCAATACAATATACGTACAATTTGGATCTGCAAACTGTGATATAAAACTTCTCGTAATTAACAATAATTTTCCCCTATTTATAAAAAGAAATAAGTACCAAAAAAAAAGTAAATGGAATGCCGTTAAATTTTAAAATGTTTGACCAAAGTAAATTAAATAAATACATCAATAGTGAACGCTACTGTTCAATATTTATGTATATTAAGTATAATGCCTTTGAAATGACCTCATATTGCAAAAGAAAGGAAAAAACAAAACAAACAAAAACACACACACATACACACAACAAATTCAAGTCTATACACCTAAAATCGAGGTCACTGACCCTCGAAATATTTTCACTTAAACTGTTTCTCTTATTATATTCTTAGATCGTGTATTTTTGTAATATGCTACGATTCTGTGTGTAATCCAGCCATACGCTTTTATTACTTTATTACCGGTAACTTTTAGATATAACTATAATAAATAAACAAGTAAAATAATGGTACATGTCCTGTCAAGATATTTAGAAATTAAATGTAAATATTCATTTCGCTAAGATTAAATATGTTTTACAATGCTTACAAACTATTTATAGTAAATCAAAAATAACAAAATTTACATAGCTAGAACTTCTTTGCTCAATTCTTTAAGATACTCTAGGGAAAAATGAAAATCGTGACCTGGCATAAGATTTGTCAATGTTTTAAGACAAGAAATAAATATTTGATTTGCAATTCTGGCAGAGATGGCAAAGAGATACAATAATAGAATAGGGATTTTAACTTCAGCAACAAGTGACAAACAATGTGTGCGTGTACAGTGTAAATAGTAATGCTATTACATTTAAAAACCAATCAATAAAAAGTATAGCATGTAAAAAATAAGCAGTAGTAGTATATGTAGACATAAGGGAGAAAAATTTAACAACAAAAAAAAACAGCATTCCTTATCTCTAAGATCTGGCGTACCCTTGACGGTGATTTACGGTCTTGTATGAGTTATCAAATTAATATATATATATTTCACTTGTCTAAAAAACTGTTTATTTACCATTATTTCGCTATCGGTGACTAAATCTCCCAATGCTTGCAAGATCACCCAAAACTTTCAGTCAGTACATATTTTCCATGTTTCCATAAAAAGATGAATGAATGCTTTTCTAAAGATTGACGAATGTATAAATTCAAATTCATTAACGGTATTTAGCGTGGGTAGGATACAATAGGATTAAGTCAGCATGTAGTAAACTTATGACAGGTCTGTATTATGTAACACTTTCTAATATTTATTATTACGAAATATTCATTTTTAAATAGGATTATCTCATCAGATAACTCAAACAATTGCAAAAATAGCGTTTGAGTGCCTTATTTCATAACCTGTGAGTTATGTATGCAAATATAACATAGTTAAACAAGCAACGTCATTTGTTAAACAGTTAAATTATGTCTTAGACTTTACTCAAAAACAAAAAAAAAAAAATAACATTGATGAAGAATAAGTAAGTAGAGTAGAATTGCACAAATAAATGTTTAGTAATTGTAACCATTTTTTGTTTTGCTTACAAACTTTAAAACCTGTTGTCTAACTTTCAAAAGTTAAGCAACAGATATGGAAGTATAATACATGGATAATGCAAATTGAAAACATGCATCAAATAGATAACTAGATGTTATAAAATTATGTATACCATTATTGTGTTATGTACCTTAGCGGCTACATTCATAAGACATTCAAACGACATCAATAAACAAACGGAATATATAATCTATAGTATTCAGTTATGCGTCTTTTAATAGAACGTCTTACTTCTGAAAATAGTAATATCGATTACACATTTCACGCCAAGTAAATACAATATTTTACCTGGCATCGTTCTTTCAGGGCAAATACAATTTCCAGATATGAAGCATAACAGGCGTGAATCTGGTTCCAACATTAATCTGATAATTATGCCAACAAACTTAATGTTTAATCTACAACAACGTTAATCAAATTATGCACATACCTTTAAATATATACGCAAAGTTTTTACATCCGTTTAGTTATACACCATCATATCCATATTAACTGTTTTGTACTACAAAAATATATTTAATTATAGGAATGCAGACGACAATATGAGCAGAAGAATAACGGAAACGTCAGATCACTTGCTCTGCTGCGCGTAAAAAGATTGTCTTGGTGATAAAGCTTCCAGCCAATCGTGAACATAATGTAATGCTTGTTGAAGATATTATTTAACTAGTGACACAATAATACTCGAATATGGTCATTATGTATAGATGTAGATAATATTTCTTAATTATTGATCTTAATAAATTTAATGTTTGTAAGAAACACACCACATAAAAATGGTATGTGGTAGGTAATGGTAGGCTGTGAGGAAAATCCAAAAAGAATCGGTAGGCTTTGCAAATTGTGCGTGTTTGTCTAATTTTGATATTATGCCCTTGTTAAGAACACACGACTCCTATGCCTTTATACGCATTCTCTAAGAATATTATATATTTTGCAGAGCTGTGTTGAATAATCAGCACATATTATAATTTCAAATAAAAGAATGATTCTTTACTCAAGGTAACATTCTTTTTCAAACATCAACAAAAAGTAAAGCTCTTTAGGTAACAATGAGTGTAAAGTAGTTTACTGAATTGCCGCCTGCATGTCTTTTTTCAAATTTATATGGGTTTGATAAAATTAAATCACAAACTTGTAAAGCAGAATAATTAATTACAGTAAAATGAAATCAAGAAAAGCGATGGATAAGATAACTGCAGTTTTTACTGTTGGGATAGCAGGCTAATTTAAGTAAATTTCCGTTTAGAAACAGGTTTATCTTACCGTGATTATAAAAGAATCTACTGTGGTTGCTATTTTACTATTAGGCAGTGCTAAATAGCCTATGAGTGTAAATGTATAAATACCAAACCAGACACTCCAAAACATGTTCTGAATAACTTTAATTTACAATATCAAGTTTGTATGATATAAACGGCTGTAGAAATCATTTGACATATTTCTGACGCCACTAAATAATCTTAGATCCAACATTTAATGCCGAACCAGCTTTACTAGCATTTGAACAGTAAAAGATGTTTTGTATTGATGTTGGTATTAAACCCTTAACTTACTGAATTTGTGTCAATGATGGGCTCATTTTTATATTTAGAACAGTATATTAAAAATTGAAGGAATTTCAACATCAAATACTAATATTGAAAATTCAACAGGAAAAGGCCCGTTCAGACCGCACGAGTGGGGGAGGGGGCTGGCCTGACTTTACTTTTGACTAAGACTTATGGCTTTTGAATAGATTAGAACAAGTAAAAGATTAAACAAATATGTGTTTATCAGTTCTATATTTGGATACACAACCTTTCATTTTTTCAGTGATATTATCGAACGCCTAGAAATGTCAGGTCTTAATCACATGGTGTCTACTGGGAATAAACGCGTGATCGGTTTTGATTTAAAATCATTATATGATGTAGCATAGATGATACGCACTTACTGTACATATAATAGGGATGTTTTCGAAGCTGAAAATATAGATCGGTAATAAGAACACATTCATTCTCAAACATATTTACCTTCTAAAAAAACATGGCGAAATAAGTTTATGTTTTATTTTTCAGCTTATTGTCAAAAGTTCAATTATTCATTAAATTTTCCTTAGATTATAAGTCATAAAACAATTAATTAGACTAAATTTACAAATTACTTTAAACGATATATGTGTATAAATATTTTATAGCATGCGATGACTGTTAAGGTGAAATTAAAAACGTAAATACAGTGTTACGTTTAACTTGCATTAAAAAAAACGTGGTTTAAAAGATCATTAAAATTGCGACACAAAACATCATGAAATAAAATACAACAGTTTAAGTCCTTAAATTTAGTTCTATTGTAATATGCACGTCAACGTTTTTTTTATGGTTGTTGGTTTGGGTTTCACATTTGAAGATTAAAATATATCTACACATACTGTATATTGTATGCTAGAAAAAAGATATTTTAATACATGTATCACTGAGCAAAAAAAAAGAAAACAGAGCATTTTGTTCTATGCTATGTAATTAAACGTCTGAAATGCCATAATAAAAGTCTTATTTACAAGTCCTCTGATGGGAATTAACACATGTTTGGTTTTGACATCAAAGTATTGTAAGATTTATTACAGAGGATACGCGCCATTTTGAGCATTTAATTGTGGTGTTTTGTGAGACGGAAAATGTATGCCAATGATAACAGTCTCATATCGACCATTGTTTGCTGTTATATTATATTTTCGCAAACGAATTTCCTCAATTTATTTGGCCTCGACACTTCAAGAAATTTGTACATAACTGTGGTGAACTGTAAACTAAGGTCATGAACCATGCTATAAATGGAAGTACAAAAAGTAAGTGAACCCAATATTTAATAATCCAAATCGAAAAGTAAATAAGGACTGCAATACACTTTGAATTCAGATACTTTTAAACGACCGGTAAGATCTGTCCAACAATTTCAGCAATCAATACATATTTAAAAAGTCTTTAATCCGTTTATATGGACAAGAAAAAAACGTAATAGCACCATTTTACAAGGTTGCAAGGTAAATACATTTGACTTCAAAACTCTATTAACAAGATTAAACTTTACAATATTATAGTATAAGCTTAAATTCTACTCTTTTTGTCATTTTGAATATGTCAAAAAATGAAAATAATGCCCTGCATGATAGTCAATAATTAATGAAAAAGCAAGTTAGGGAATGAAAAGCAGAAAGACAAGGCGACATTCACAAATACGCAGCTCAGCAACAAGAAGGCTGGAAAAAATAAAGTGAACTCGATCACCTATGCAACATGGCTGTGAAACACTAAAGCTGCAATAGGATAAGACATGGTATGAAGGGACATCCTTATTTAATGTCATAATTAGAATCATGAAGAATGAACACATTTGATTTCCATTTAAAGTAATACGGCACTATTTCTTTTTTTGTTCGACAACAGGCAATATTATCATTTCCTGATCACTGTCTCTGTCTATTGTGTTATATTATATGTACTGAGAATACCCATGTGAAAATATTCACGTTATAACTAAATAATGTCTAACTTGTAACTTCTATTAGTGTTTTGTTCCAGACAAATAAAGCAATAGACGGAATTAAGGCCTCTTAAATTTCTTACAAAAATATTATTGCAACTAAGCCTGGTATGAGTGTAATGTTAAATCATACAAGTATTGCTTATGCTCGCATTTGTGTTAGTTCATTTGTAAATCTACTATCGGGTATGAAGAAATGAAATGCATATACACTACATTGTTTAATATTTTAACACAAAAGTAATGAAGCTTTTTTTCCACTTTAACTATGGCCAGACTTACCTGTTCATCTGTGTTGTCTTACATGGATCTTTTAAATTACTGTTTGTTAACCAAAAGTATCAGGCCCTGAATCATTTAACATAAACATATTCATGGTTCCAGTAAAAAAATTATTTAATAACATGTTTCAAAGGTTAGAAATTACAAACAAAGAAGTGTTATTTTTATTGTTATTCCTTCAATGTTTTTTACAAAATGTGTAAGTTTAATATTATATTTATAATATTTGATATATTTTGTTAACTCAATTACAATTAACTATTAAATCATAAACTGTTGTAAAAAGTCTTTAGTAAGTTTATAATACCGATGAATAATGCCTGCAATATTGATTTGTCATATTTGGTTCGTATTTCATAAGTGTAAAGTAAACGTTATTCATTCAGACTTGAAAGCATATGCAAACAAGTCCTAGTAAGAATGCACTCAATAATCATCACTATTTGTAGTACTGTTACTTTGAATTCTTTAAATGTACTGATTTCTGTTATATGTTTAAAAAAATCGATGAAATAAATGCTTTATTATATTTTAATTGTTAGTGATATTCATTGTTAATGATTTTCATTAAAGATATATTTTAGTTAATTATTAGCTGGTATAACATTGTTTTGGGCGTCGATATGAATTTTCGATAATTCATTATGATAAAGGCTATTAGTAAATATTCAATATCAGTTTCGTCGTTTTCACAGGGCCTTCGATACAATAGTGTTAGGACATGTATGTATTTTAAACGCAATATAAAACAAATCAGCACATGTGTAACTGATCATAAGTGATTTTATCCATTTGCTTAACAATGAGTGATTTCCGCAATACACAGCAGCAGCAACAACAACAACAAGATATCTTATCTTTTTTATCAAGAATGTATGTTCTTTTATAATGCGTTCCAGAATAAAAAAGGAAATTCCAGATGTCCTTTTTCCGGGGGGTCTACCTCTATGCACTTTTTTCAGCAACAAATTTACATGCAGAAACGAGAGATAAGAG